>NW_013669451.1:88428-103278 GCF_000517525.1 Limulus polyphemus
ACGGCTAGCGTAGATAGCCCTCGTGTAGCTTTGCGCGAAATTCAAACCAAGCAAACAATAGAATAACGTGTTGCGGTTGCAGTCGGTTTTAATATCATATCCAAAGGCTGTATTAAACTAAAGCTCTTTCTGAAAAAAAACAACAACAAAAAACAATAAAGAAATTTCAGTTACAAAAACTAGCAGTTAAGCCTAATTTCTACGTGTTCTTTAAAATCATCTTCTTTTTTCACCTTTATTCACTACCATGAACATTTTTTAAAACTTTATATTGCCCGGAAGTGCTACAATTTTAATAAATTATTCTGGAATTAATTAAATGTTAAAATATGTAATTATATTGTTTGGAAATTTAAAATATTTTTAAGAATTTTGTTCACCTCATTAAAAATACGTATAATTTTAAAAAATAAGAAGAAGTCTGTTTTGCATATTATAAAAACCTTTCCCCAAATTGCAGTGAAACTAAGAATATAAATCATGCATTGTAAGAAACAACTCAGTTGTGATGATATTTAATTCATAAAATACTGTGACATTTCACAAATATCTACAATAACTTACGTTTTCAAAATAGTACGCCAACAAATTCGTTTCAAAATAGTTATTTATCTTTAATTTTTGAGCGTTTTAGCACAAATACCATAGAGGTGAAATAATACTCACGTCATTATGAGAGTGCATTTGTAGCTTCACCTTGTGGCTTGAGCTGGTATTAAATCTTAAGATCCATTTATGAATCTCACCGAAAAAGATTTTAGGCGAACCTTGTTTCTTTTTGTTGCCAACAAGGGAAGTAAGTGCTTGCTTTCAAATCGACCAAGAGAACAGGTTTCATTTGTTGTCTTTTCAACTGTATCCAATGAGACGGTGAAAAAAATCGCCCTTGGCTCTTGCTATGCATGTAAGCTGTGTGAAAAATAACCTATCAAAAGTATTGATAGTAATAGTAGGGTTGATGGTAACAATAAAAATTCTCCATATTTACAACAGAAGACCTGAGACACAAACTGAACTGGTGACACAAGTAACAGAAGTGACGCAGTAGTTTACAGTTGACCAGGTTTTAAGTATAGCTCAGTGGATTTAGAACTAATCTCAACGTTCCAGATAAACGAGTCTGTGGAATAGAACATGCGAGATAACAAGTTATCAAGTCAAGTTGAAGCGAGGCCAGTAAACCTACTCTACACCAATAGTGGGAGCCCGTTTTCTCTGATTGGATTACACTTCGTGCTATTTCTTCCAAAACGCCTTGTCGTTTAGCAAATGATGGTGTTGAGGTTTTTTTTTCTTTCTTCTTCTTCTTTTTAATATGCCTGGTCAAACTTCATTGAACTTCAAGAACTCTTGCATGGAAACACCCTATACGTATATAATCAGTGCTGTCTTAACAGGGAACTAAAATTAAACGTTCTCTTGTTTCTCCGATAATAATTTAGTGACACTGAAATAAAATGTTCTTTTTTCATAATTTGCTTTTTTTTGTTTTACTGAAAGCTCTGAATATTAAAGTTTCGAAATGTTGGAACCAGCCAGGTGTTAATCACTCGTTAGGGAAAATATACTGTTCACGTGGGTGTTTCACAAAATTTTTTGTTTGTTTATGGTTAAGCACAAAACTACACAAAGGGCTACCTGTGCTGTGCCAACCAAGGTTTTTAGAGCTATAAGTTTGCAGCTCACCGCTGTGCTACTGAGGGGGATTTCACAAAGAAAAAAGAAAGGAAGAAAAGTATTAGAACTGGCATTAGGCCCCTTACATTGTTAGCTTTTCCGAAATTAGACGTTATTTTTAAACAATTGTGTTTCAGAATTATTTTGTAAGGTATGAAAAAACTTGATGGGCAAAATTTTACCGAATCTCAAACACAATAATTAGTGTTTTACGACAACAACAAGCTGAGAAACTTAAGTTTTTACAATTTCCAAATAGCTGGGCAGGACATAGTGTTTAGTGTGCCGTGGGTGCGTTATAATAGTGACGATCAAATCCCACTATTTGATGAGAGTAGCCCGACAGGTGGTGTAGGTGCTATTGAGTAACTTAGCTGAATCCCTTTTAGTCTTTCAGTTCAAAATTAGACACGGTTAGAGCAGTGTAGCATTACGCAAGTGCCCGAAACGACAAACATTCCCTCCCCCACCCCCACGCCTTTTTTCCCGTGATTGGCAAATTATTTTGTGAGTGCAAATGTTTCACGTGACATATAGGTCACTTTGCTATCGTGTAAGTGTGTAAGTGGTTTCTAAAGGCAAAACAAGTAAACCAGCATTATATATATATATATATATACATGTGACTGTACTCACACTTGATGATAAACACAGAGTTCTATTCCAAAGATCAACGACCGTGTCATCTTTCATTTTGTGCAAAATTTAAATTTACAAACATGACACTTGTATACATATCAGGCATTTACAGTTACATTTAGGGAGTAAAATGAGATTCATTCCATGTATTATAAAACACGTAACAAGAATAAAACAAAACCCCATACATGAAATCATTATTTAAATAGTCCAACTTCACAGTAATATATCGTTTTGCCTCACTATACTGACGCATATTTTTCGACCTTCGACCTCGCCTTTCAATCGCTCCTCATGTTGCCTTGCTGATATATTTTGGTGTGTCATTCATTACTCTATGATTTTTTGTTTCTGTTAAAAACCAGTTCGAACACTCAAAACTATGGATTTAGCATTATGGGAAACGATAAGGAAATTTGGGCGTTTTTAAAACTGTTTTCATTTGTAGATTCTATTTTCGTTTTAGAAATAATACTATAAAAATTCAAAATATTCAATTAGAACAATAAATAATCTGCGTAATTCTTTTAGAGCTGTCGTGATCAAACAAGCTGAAATCTTTATAATCACGTTATTTGTATTTTTTGTTGTTTTTGCAAATAAAAGCTATCTCTCTGGAAACAACGTAAAAACCCGATATTTGTTTCTGTTGATCCCATTGACGTGAGATTATTGTTAAAATGTCTCATTTTTAAACATTTTTCAATGAGGTACAACATGAATACGTATTCTTACACTGATCTTTGGTTTACTGATTTTCTTACAGTAAACCATTTAAACCAATAGAAACAGAATGGATTTAATGATTATTATGCATTTTTGTTTAAAACGTTTAACAAATTATTACATTTCTTGCTTCTAGTGTATTCCTGGTTATTATAGTTTCTGCTTGTATTATCATCTTTATATTATTATATTATTTCTTGTTTCTAATGTCTTCCTGGTTATCATATATTTTTCATTTCTAATGTCTTCTTGGTTATTATAGTTTCTGCTTGTATTATCTTCTTTATCTTATTATATTATTTCTTGTTTCTAATGTCTTCCTGGTTATCATGAATTTTTCATATCTAATGTCTTCCTGGTTATTATAGTTTCTGCTTGTATTATCTTCTTTATCTTATTATATTATTTCTTGTTTCTAATGTCTTCCTGGTTATTATATTTTTTCTAGTGTATTCCTGATTATAAGAGTTTTTGCTTGTATTATCTTCTTTATCTTATTATATTATTTCTTGCTTCTAATGTCTTCCCGATTATCATTTTTTTTCTAGTGTATTCCTGATTATTAGAGTTTTTGCTTGTATTGTCTTCTTTATTATTAATATATTTTGCATCAGCTATTTACTGACTATTAATATCTTCCTGATTATGAAAGTTTCTGCTTCTAACGACCCATTGTAAGATTTATAGGAAATTAATAGTTTTTCCAATATTTTTTTGAGTTTTCTTGCATATAGCATCATCTTTGGATGGTCACCAAACGAACTGTGCTGAAAAAAGCTCGTGCATAAATAGAGTTAAATCGATCTGAAAAGTTTTGAAGACTTAAATAAAAGATTAAGCAGAAAAAAGCATCAACAACTTATTATTTGGTTCCTTCCTCATTTCATAGTATTTCTGAAAGTTTATGTCTAGCATATTATATTTTATTTAGTTGTATATTTGTGTAAAAACTATTAGATATCTCAAGCACAGGATAAAGGATTTTATTAAACTGCAGCTTTCTTCACTCCTTTGTGAATGGTATTACAAGTAAGCCTACATGAAACCCAGTGATCGTGTCAGAAATGAAAGCATTTCAAAGAATCTCTATATACATATATAAAGCAGAGCTATCCGTCTGTTTGGAGTCACCAGTTGTTGTGAGAAGCCAGGAAATCCAACATGGATTAAATTTGGCAGACGACCGTAGTTAGACCCCTCTCTCTCTCAAAGACAGAGTTTGAATAAACAGTCAAACAAACGGTTCGAGTTTGTCAGCCATTTAAATTTTACCTCCTTAATGCCGTGGATAAGTGCTCAACTGAGTGAGGAAGTAAGTAATGACAGACGAACATTTCGCGCACTACAGCTCAAAAATAGTGAAAGGGCCAGCCCACACCCCCCATTTATAGCATTACTTTTGAACAGCGGCAATGCTGGATACCTTTGCTATTCAGTTTATATTAAGATGATTAAAATACACAAGTCCTTTCATGTTGTGACATGGAAAATGTTAGTAGCTAAGTTAGTCGGTTATACTTGAATTTGAAAACATTTTAATTAAAATATCCTCATTTTGTAATTATTGTAACGTTCCCTGGACAACTTGTTTGTCATTAAGCACAAAGCTACACAGACATGCCGCTGTGCTACTGGAGGGGGGGGGTCCCCTGGACAATGGTAGATATTGTAAAAATTATAATTAATATCAGAAACTTATTGAATATAATTTTGACAACTTTAGAATTTGAAGATTTATTAAGCGATAAGCATGTCCCTTACGACTTACGACGCTAGAATCCGGGTTTCGATACCCGTGGTGGGCAGAGCACAGATAGCCCATTGTGTAGCTTTGTGCTTAATTATAAACAAACAAACAAACAAACCTCTTATAATTATGTTTTCAAGCAGTGTTTATCTCCCTCTAGTGGCTGTTAAGCTATTACTATATACGATAAAAACCTGACGACCATAAGTATAACAGATTTTCCAAGTTTACAATGTCTAAGGTCACTATTTATGAAAACGTGTAGTTTGTAAGAATGTTACATAGTTCTATTGTGAGCTCACTTACTCACAGTTATGACGCCGAAAAATATTTTATCTTTACTTCTTAAAATAAATTAATATCTTTAAAATAATAAATAATATTAAAGGTTAAACTGGTACACAATTAAAAACATTTTATTTAGGCCTATCTATGGCCTTCAAAAAAGTTGACGACTCTACATGTTTCTACGTTACAACGTCATCGTCAGATAGGCCTAAATAAAATGTTTTTAATCGTGTACCAGTTTAACGTTGAATATTATTTATTATTTTAACTTTATACACAAGTGCCAAAATACTATACAAATTAATATCTGTTGAAAAACATTTTTTTTGAAGTTTCTTATGCTGGCGACCCTTGTTGACACTTACACAACTAAACAGCCTCTGAAGTCTTCTGTGGAGAAAGTTGTGCTAAAGTGTGCAATATCTATAGGATGCTACAAATTTGACAAGAAATAACACAACTTGTCGAATGAAAAGTCGTTTTTGAGTACGATAAAGCGCGATTTTTCACAACAGCATTATTGTGAATGTACACGACTTCACCAAATATAATCTGCTAAACGGTTTGTTTGTTTTGTCGAATTTCGCGCAAAGCTATTCTCGGGTTATCTGTGCTAGTTTTCTGTAATTCAGGATGCCAAGTGGCACAGCGGTAGGTCTGCGGATTTACAACTCTAGAATCCGTGTTTCGATACCCGTGGTGTGCAGAGCACAGATAGCCCATTGTGTAGCTCTGTGCTTAATTACAAACAAACAAACTATAATTCAGAACTGACAGACTGGAGAGAAGGCAGCTAGTCAACATCACTCACAGCCAGGCTCTTGATTTACTCTTTACGAACGAGTAGTGGGATGGATCGTATCATCATAACGCCCCCCACGACTGAGAAGACGAGAATGTTTGACGACGGGTTTCCAGCCCTAGAACGGACGAGTTCGAATCGAGCGCCCTAACCACCAGGCCATCTCAGGAACATGTTCTAATGTTTTAAAACCACCAGACCATGCCAGGCCCCTACTAAACGGGTCATCTCAGGGGTAGTTTCTAATATTTTAAGCGTTCAACGTATTTTACACATCCTGCTTTAACGAGATCATTAATATAAAATAAAAATCTTAATACTTTCGAAACATCTGCAAAATATGCATTTTTAAAGGATTTTGTGGTACGTTATCTTCATTACTTTATAATATTTAAAATTATAGATTCAATAAATACGCTTTTAAATAAAGGCGTAGTCGTATATAAAATTGGATGACTGCCAGAAGACATTGAGAAAAAAAACTGATCCTCACTGTAAACTGTCTCTCGTGTTTTTTATTATTTTACACACGTAAAATTCCAATATGTTAGAGCGCCTCCTGTCTTATTAACAAATATTACAATTTACTGCATTCTTAAACAAACAAACAAACAAAAAAAAAAACGTTTAACATACATTTTGCACGTTTGTAATTAAGTTCACGAAAACTTATTATGAAGGGATTACATCTTCCAAAAATTTACGACTTTATAAATAAAATATAAAAGCTATTATACAGCAAAAAGAAAGACTGCAACAACAAAAACTAATCTGATCGTGAAAAAACTAATAATAGTTGTCAGCTTAACGACGACAAAACTTTTTATATCAAGTCATCCACACAATTTCGAAGATTAATTCATAACGCGTTAAAGCGGAAGTTATTCATTAACTGTTTTCCATTTCTTTATTTTTTTTCTTTTTTCAGATGGACGACGTTTTGGTGATTAGAAACTTGTCTCAGCACAGAGTCCAATGTGTTGTCTTGGTAAAAGAAAAAAAAAGAAGCAAATATTAGCCTTAGAAAAAAAACCGTTGCCTTCCTGTGTTTACATTATCTAAATATATAATAAAACAACAATTTCTAACACACTTTCCGAACATGTGAGTTTTGGACTTAAAAAATGTATTTCTAATCGTTATAGGTTTTAGATTTCTCGTGCATTGGAGCTGGACGTTGTATAATGGTTAACTTGCAGGATTTTGGATCTGAGGTTCTTTAGTTGTATAAGTAATGCTTTTAATGATCTTTCTTTGGATCAGGTCCCCCAGTGGCCCAGCGGTATGTCTGCAGACTTACAACGCTAGAAACCGGGTTTCGATACCCGTGGTGGGCAGAGCACAGATAGCCCTTGTGTAGCTTTGTGCATAATTAAAAACAAAACAAAAAACAAACAAAACTTTGGATCAGAAGTTCGTAATGATTCCATGCAACATTTTATTTAGTGTTTAACTTACTTAAAGATCTTCATGATTCCATATAACATTTTATTCAATGTTTAACATACCTAAAGTTCTTCATGATTCTATAGAACATTTTATTCAATGTTTAACATACCTAAAGTTCTTAATGATTCTATAGAACATTTTATTCAATGTTTAACTTACCTAAAGATCTTCATGATTCCATAGAACATTTTATTCAATGTTTAACATACCTAAAGTTCTTAATGATTCTATAGAACATTTTATTCAATGTTTAACTTACCTAAAGTTCTTAATGATTCTATAGAACATTTTATTTAGTGTTTAACATACCTAAAGATCTTCATGATTCCATATAACATTTTATTCAATGTTTAACTTACCTAAAGATCTTCATGATTCCATATAACATTTTATTTAGTGTTTAACTTACCTAAAGTTCTTAATGATTCTATAGAACATTTTATTTAGTGTTTAACATACCTAAAGATCTTCATGATTCCATATAACATTTTATTCAATGTTTAACATACCTAAAGTTATTAACGATTCCATACAACATTTTGTTCAATGTTTACCTTAACTAAAGGTTTAATAATTTCATGTAACATTTTATTCAGTGTTTAATATACCTAAATATTTTTAATGCTCTCATAATACATTTTATTCAATGTTTACCTTACTTAAAGATCTTAATGATTCCATGCAACTTTTTTATTCAATGTGTAAATTACCTAAAGCCAGTCCCCGAATGACTCAGCGGTAAGTTCGAAGGCTTATAACGCTAAAAACTGGATTACGGTACCAGTGATGGGCACAGCACGTATAGCCCATTGTGTAGCTTTGTGCTTAACAACAAATCTAAAGCTTTTTTGGTGCTATTAACATACCGGTTAACACACATAACTCTTTTATATTTTCTTCGTATGTTTAAACAAAAGTAATTGTTTTGTATAAAGGCAGTCTGGTAGAAACTATATAAGAGACAGTTGAAGCACATTACGAACCAGCATTGGTTGATTTATGACAGGTGAAGCACATTACGAACCAGCATTGGTTGATTTATGTGTTTACAACGGCATATAAATTTCAAAGATTAAGAAAAAAATTGATTAAACTTGTAAAATATTACAGCAATTGTTTTAATACCTTGTGCTGCTTTTTATATACGAGAGCAATAAACTCAAGTATAAGAACTCCGTTTTTACAAAAAATATTAGTCCAGTTAACTCGATGATAACGATTTGAATATCATCAATTTTTGACAGGGAGTTCAGTGTTTTCAGTTCATTAACAGAAGCTTCGTATCATCCGTTAGTTTACAAGGTGTTTAGTCGCACCACTTCGTTGACAGAGAATACAATGACGTTAGTTAGTTGATAGAGAGTTCAATATCCTCAACTCGTTGACAGGGGACGTACTCCCACCAGTTCGTTTAGAGGATTTCAGTCTTGTCAGTTCGTTCACAGGGAGTTTAGTCTTGTCAGATCTCGGTGATAGTGGGTCCAGACCCGACAGTTCGTTAACAGGAAATTTAATGCCGCTTAGTTTTGACAGGAAGCTCGGTATTATGTATTTTGTTATATATTTTCCTTTATGACCAGACGAAAAGCAACAACAACAAAAATGAATGTTTTTCCTTCAGGTGTCCTACAAAGTTAGGATATTTTATATCGAAACGTCACGACAATAAATACTAGGAGGAACATCAAATCTTTGAACATATTTGGTAAACAATTAAAGGTAAAAAGTCAACTTTTCTGACTTCCTGTAATAAAGATGGCGTTATTGAGCTACTGTTGGGATATTACATTCCTTTACATTACAACAAAGAAAGCACACACTTCTTATCTTTAAATATCAATTCACGCATCATGTCAGTTATATCAACTAGTTTTTATGTTTTATTTTTCAAAACACACGAATAAAAAACAACATTGTACATTTATGACGTGGCCACATACTAAGACGTTTCAATTTAGACATCACGTCTATGACCAAGTTTTCAATGACGTAAGACTCACTTTTTACATTCCATTACCAATGACATACCATATTTACCACTGTGAAACTGGAATATTACATCGGTACTGTCTCATGGCCTGTCTCTAATACCGTCACGTAGTTCCAGCACGAACGACTAAAACCAGTGTCTTACTTTCACATCATGATCAACTAACTAGACATGAGAAACTGAACCAGAGCTATTCACTGTTAAAGGTAACAGCTGCCATTGTTGCATTTATCTGTATTCACATCGACTTCTCAGTTGATAGAATGTTAAGAAACTTTACTATCAACATCTTTTTACTAGGGATGAAAACACGCATATATACAGTCACATACATACATACAGCCACACTATGTGTACAAACACGTGACGATATAATATTATTTTATTACATGTGTAAGTTAAAATAGAAATACAATGTTAAATGCTCCACAGTTTTATTTAATAGAGAAGCAGGTAACATGAATAAGTCTACCGAAAGGTATATTAGCGTAATGTATCGACATTATATATAGTCTACCGAAACGTATATTAGCGTAATGTATCGACATTATATACAGTCTACCAAAACGTATATTAGCGTAATGTATCGACATTATATATAGTCTACCAAAACGTATATTAGTGTAATGTATCGACATTACATATAGTCTACCGAAACGTATATTAGCGTAATGTGTCGACATTATATATAGTCTATCAAAACGATATTAGCGTAATGTATCGACATTATATATAGTCTACCAAAACGTATATTAGCGTAATGTATCGACATTATATATAGTCTACCAAAACGTATATTAGCGTAATGTATCGACATTATATAGTCTACCGAAACGTATATTAGCGTAATGTATCGACATTATATATATAGTCTACCAAAACGTATATTGACGTAATATATCGACATCATATATAGACTACCAAAACGTATATTAGCGTAGTGTACCGACATTGTATATATATATATTATAACAAAATATATATTAATGTAATATATCGACATTATATATATATATATATATATTATAACAAAATGCATATTGATGTAATATATTGACATTATATATATATATATATATTATAACAAAATGCATATTGATGCAATATATCGATATTATACATAGTCTAGCAGCCTGCATAATGGTGTAATGAATCGACATTATATATATCCTAAAAATGCACATTGGTAGACTATATATAATATACGTTAAAAGTATCATAATTTGTTTGTAGTTAAGCACAAAGTCACACAATGGGCTATATACCTTGTTTTAGCGTTGAAAAATCTTCAGACTTATCGTTTAGCCATTGGGGTGCCATATGTATTATAAGAAAATTAATCTGGAAAACCTGTATTTTTTATTGATAGATGGCAGCACAATACAAGTAGTTTTGTGAGATATTTCGCGCAAAGCCACACGAGGGTTATGCCGATCAGAACAGCCAATTGTTCCGGGTATATATTTTTTTATGTGGTTCACAAAACATGCACCAGAAGGCGTTGTTGAAACTGTTTGTTTGTTTTTGAATTTCGCGCAAAGCTACACGAGGACTATCTGCGCTAGCCCTCCCTCATTTAGCAGTGGAAGGCTAGAGGAATGCAGCTAGTCCTCACCACCCACCGCCAACTCTTGGCATATTGGAACATTGGAATTGATCGTCACATTATAACGCCACCACAGCTCAAAGGGCAAGCATGTTTGGTGGGACGGGAATTCGAACCCGAGACCCGGAGATTGCGAATCGAGCGCCCTAACCACCTGGTTATTTCCGGCCACAATACAAGTGATACGAGTGAATGTAGTTATTCGTTGTTTGTTATTAAGCACAAAACTATACAAAGGGCTATCTGTGCTCTGCCCATCACGGGTATCGAAACCCGGTTTCTAGCACTGTAAGTCAGCAGACATTTTGCTGTACCACTGGGGGTGGAGGGGGGTAAATGTAAAAAACAAACATAGATTTCTAATTTTAGCTTTTACTTAAAAGCAAATGACTGATTAATAATGCAGTTATTTAGATAAAGATTTAATTATGTAAGGAATGTATAATGTTTTAGATGTTCAATATCTTTACCACTAGGTTGTCTTGTTTGTTTCTTAGAGCAAAGCTACGGAGTATTAAACCCCAAATTCTAACGTTGTATGTCTGTAAACTTATCGCTGTCCTACCAGGTGGCACTAGGTTGTGAAACGCAGTTTTAACAAAATATGAAATTTAATTTGTAATATATTATGACGAGAAAAAATATGAAATTTGGTTTGTAATATATTATGACGAGAAAAAATATGAAATTTGATCTGTAATATATTATGGTAAGAAATATCAAATTTAATTTGTAATATATTACGGTAAGAAATATCAGATTTGATTTGTAATATATTATGGTAAGAAATATCAAATTTGATTTGTAATATATTATGGTAAAAATTATCAAATTTGATTGAAATATATTACGGCAAGAAATATCAAATTTGATTTGTAATATATTATGACAAGAAATATCAAATTTGATTTGTAATATATTGTGGCAAGAAATATCAAATTTGATTTGTAATATATTATGGTAAGAATTATCATATTTGATTTGTATTATGTTATGACAAGAAATATCAAATTTGATTTGTAATATATTATGGTAAGAAATATCAGATTTGAATTATAATATATTATGGTGAGAAATATCAAATTTGATTTGTAATATATTACGTTAAGAAATATCAGATTTGATTTGTAATATATTATGGTGAGAAATGTCAAATTTGATTTGTAATATAGTACAGCAAGATATATCAAAGGTGATTTGTAATATATTATGACAAGAAATTTAAAATTTGATTTGTGAAATATATTATGGCCCGAAATATAAAATTCGATTTGTAATATATTATGTCAAGAAATATCATTAACATAGAAGGTATTCAACTTGTGATTTGATGGATTCCAATTGTTACCAATTTTTGATTTCTGATGTACTGAATTATTTTTAGTCAGTTAATTATACAGAGTTATCTTTATCAATTTATAAATTACTTTAGTTCTAATATTTATAGTTAGCTTTCTTTTGGTCAGAATAATATTTATCTTAAATTAATAAATGGGATGGACTCAAAATGAAAATAATATTGTAAATAAGTAAGAAAATTTTGTAAGTTGATATTTTATTTGTAAAAATCCCATGTTAACATTAAAGTCTTAAACCTTTTCTTTGGTTAAATTTATATAATGATGTATTACAGGTGGAAATATTGTTCGAAATATCATTTGTTTCAATTGAGTTTAGTACAAGTACTTTGATCATAGTTCGATATTTTATGTATTTATGTAGATATACACATCTGTGGATGTTTAATCTTTGCTAAGGAGGTCAAGAAAAATCTTTAACATTACAGAAGTAACTACAAAGGAATATTAACTTCAACTAGTGTTTCTCATTTTGTACATAGCTTTGGAATTCTACTAAAATCAGGATTTGTATTTTCTATGTAGAATCTTAATTTGGTAAAAGTATCATATCAGTAATGATTCGTGGAGATGCAATCTATTATATAATTTTGGACTTAAAGAAATTAAATATACAAAAATACTACTGAGGAATTTATTTAAGACATTTGATCTAATATATACTTATATAATAAGATCAAAGTGAGAACGTCACTATACACTATCATTTCCAACTTTAGAACAAAATTTCACTCAAAACAAATTATTCCTTTTATTCAACCATAATGAAACAACTTTTACCTAGTTATTGTTTTGTCAGGATTTATGCTACCATCTTTGTTCTTTTTAAATTACACAATAGCTTGGATGTACATATTGGACTAAAAACTAACTGAAAAACAACAATATCGTTTTCGAGTATCTTCCACCCTTTCATACATGATTTTCATGGGTCCTATTTAAAGTTGATGTTCCCAAACACTTCTGCATTAGTCTGTTCATCTACGTAGTGTAACTAGGTTGTTAGCCAGTTTTAAGTAAACTGAGCACAGAGTTCCTTTTTGTACTATGGCTACAAATTGTCACATTATTTGCTGTTTATTTTGTAATTTTTTACTCTACCCTTAGTACTAAGGTTAATTTTAAGAATGTGCAGGAAGCCTACAATTAATTGAATAAAGATCGAAATTATTCTTGCTTTTGGCCTGTGTCAGGGTTCTATGTACATGTGGGCTTGGGGCTGCAGATTCTTCTACAGTAGGTGTCTGCGACTTGTTGACGATAAATTTGAAGAACAAGCAGACAGCACATAATCCACTGGTTTTAAAATAATATATTTAAAGCAAGACAAGTTAATATATAAAAATTCTTTACACTATAGAATATCACAGGTTTATCTAAAACTCTAAATAATTTTCTTTTCTTGTCAAAAGTCTACTCAGACTGATTCAATTACTTTAGAATCCAATTGACAAGACGAATTATTTTTCTCTACTCTAATCAGTGAATGATTCACTTACGTTACCCCGTGGGTTACCACAGTTGTATCCTGTACCTTAAATAATTGTCTCCTTTTGCAAAGTCCACACAGGAGGATTCAATTACTTTAGAACACCCTTTGACCACACAAATTATTGTCCTTATCTCTATTAAACTGTGTAACTCACTTTAAAATATCGCCCATTATGGCTAACGTCACGTTTTCTTTTGCTAACTAATTTTCTGACTAAACTGCACTTTTTTCTTTACTTTACTTCACTTGACTTGCGCTCGCTTGTTTGCCTATATTTAAACATTGTCCAACTGAGGCCTCGAATGTTTTCTAAACTACGCGAGCGGCGCTGTAAGGCAACAAACTCACTTGAGGTAACGAGAGAAATACCGAAGATTCGAGTAACGTAACGTCAACAATATTATTAAAGCCCAGACAACAATGTAATTGCAAACACAACGTACGACTCTTACAGATTTACGTAACGAAATTTGTCACAACTAACACTTTGAAAACAATCCATCTTCAAAACTCCTGTCTTAAAAACTAAACAATAATTAAATATTAAATCACAAAATAAACTAACTAATAACACTTACACCAACCAGTCTTGTATACCCAACAGCCTGTCTCTCAGCGATATTACACGAGTTGAGCCTACGAATTCAGGTACTTTTTATGAAGTCTCTGGTAATTAGGCTTATCGTTGCAAAAATATTCCCATACATTTTTCAAAATTTTGTTGGATTGGGGAAAAAATATAAAACGTTTTTAACATATCAAACATTGGACTAGGTTGGATTTTACTTTCAAATTCTGATTAATTCATGCGGCTCAGGTCAAACCCTTAAAATGTTTCAAATAGCTTTCTTGAGAAATAAATCAATTGTACGTACCAGGGCCCAAATACCCTATAGTGTTTGTTGCTGATATTCATAGATCAATACATATATATATACACATACAAGCATTCCCTCGGCAATGTGCTGCTATGAATGTATAATAGCTTGCGTGTTTTTGTGGAAAGCTAATAAAAGAACACATAGAAAGTAATGTGAAATATCACTATAGGTTTGTAAATATGTGATGTATGTTTG
>NW_013669451.1:104194-112134 GCF_000517525.1 Limulus polyphemus
TGGGGGTGCTTAACTTTTTTCCAGGTGTATATTTTTTAAGTTAATGTAATGAATGATTTATCACGAGAAGAATAGATGAGAATTAAGGAGATAGTATATGTCGTAAAGAGAGTAGGGTGTATTAAACCTAATGTAGTGTATATCGTAAAGAGAGTAGGGTATATTAAACCTAATGTAGTGTATATCGTAAAGAGAGTAGGGTATATTAAACCTAATGTAGTGTATATCGTAAAGAGAGTAGTGTTTACCAAACCCAATGTATTTGAACTAATATACTGTTTTTTTTTCTAACTAATGATTTTTTTTTAAAATTAATATATCATGAGTGTTTCAACTAATGTACTGTTTCTTGAAACTACAGTGGTATGCGTTTCATTTAATGCATTGCTGTTCAAAAACTAAGGTGCTGTGCGATTCAGTTAATGTACTCCCGTTCGAAAACTAAGCTGACGCGTCTTCAACTGATGTACTGTTTCTTGAAACGAATGTGTTTGAGCTAACTTTGTGTTCATTTTGAAACTAGCGAGATCTGGGCATTAGAATTAATGTACTGTTTCTTGATATCATTTAGTGTTTTTCCAAAATAATTTGTTTAAAACAATTGTTATTTTACGTCTAAACCAATCTGAAAAATATAAAATACTTGGTAAAACAAGAGGGAATCCTCAATAGCTGCGGCACTTTAAATTCTTTAATGTTAATGTATGAGCCCTGATCTTGTGTGCAAAATTGGTTTAAGAGATAATTATTAGAGGACCCAATCCGTGAAAAATCAAATGAGAGCACAGGCGGAACTGGTATTGTGCACAAACCAGTCTAATAAACTTTCAAATTCAAGAAATTTATGATAAAAATAAAAATTCAATAGATGTTAACCATTTAAAGAAAGTAAAAGAACCTAAACCAAGTATGAGCAATTAACAGATATAGTAATATTTAAAGCATGCTGTTAACTTTAAAAGTACTGGTGTCGTTATGACAACAGCCGATTTCCAAGAATAGTGTTGCAAAAGTTGGTTATAATGAACTTTGAAACCAACTCCAAATGAAATACATTTTTATAATGATATCGTTAAAATCTGAACACAAAAAAATACACAGTGCCGATACTAGATTTGAACGTTTTCATGTTCATTTGCGGTGTACCTTTGTAAGTTTGTAGTGAACTATGTATAAAGTGGAACAGCAAATTAGAGAACAATAACACAGTCAAAACTACCATACAGGTAGAGAAACGAAGCATTCAGTTTGAATTACAGGTATCCCAGATTCTGTTTTATGAACAAAATAATTACAAAGAATTCGAGGTGTAAGACATACAACGAATTGTGACAGAACAATAGCTCTGTTCCTGTACTGTACTCGTTTGATGACAACTGGTGGATATAAAAACTGAGGGAGTCAAGTGCACTACGTCAGTGTTATTCCTAATTAAAACCACCACATCTCTCACACATTCACCAACACATTCTACATATTATTGTCTAAAGTTTTCCTTACTCGACTGTTTGGTGTTGTTATTATGATTCTTCGTTCAGTAGCAATTAAATTTGTCGAAGGGAGACTTCTTTTAATATATAGGAAGGGTTCCGACTCTTATTAGTTGTATCTACAACGGGCAGACCTGTCTGTCTGTTACTATGTGACGGGCAGACCTGTCTGTCTGTTACTAAGTGACGGGCAGACCTGTCTGTCAGTTACTAAGTGACGGACAGACCTGTCTGTCTGATACTAAGTGACGGGCAGACATGTCTGTCTGTTACTAAGTGACGGACAGACCTGTCTGTCTGTTACTATGTGACGGGCAGACCTGTCTGTCTGTTACTAAGTGAAAGCAATTGTTTTCATATCGTAAAGACCTCCACTCACCTGTTTGTACGTTGTGAAAACTGTACCTGTAATTTAGTACTCGTATTGTGTAAAGTAGACCCAGTTATAGACCTACTGGGAAAGATACTGGACATAGAGAATAATGCTAACTGAATCATACATCGTGAAATTGGGAACATTTTTAAATCAAGAGGGAATCCTCAATAGCCGCGGCACTTGATTTTTTTTAGCCAGGATTAGAATAAATTAATCTATGAGACTTTTGTTTTTCCTTTTTATTAGCAATATTTTTGTGCGCCAGCAATACCAAGTGTGGGACGCGTGTACCCCCGATACGATTTTATTACTCATCAGTATCTCTATCAGCCAAACCTCAAACTGAAATTCTTTTAGGTAGGATTTGAGTAAATTAATCTATGAAACCTTGGCCGTGTTCAATTACATCAATCGAAAGGGTTTGAACTCCTAATTCCATAACTGTAATTAGATCTTAACTCGGTCAAGAGATGACGGATCTATGAGATAAAAATGTGTACTTGAAAATAAAAACAAAAACCACAGAGCCATTCTATGAGCCGCTATGCCGCGTTTAAAAAGACACATTAATTAGATTTCCGCTGTTGTACAAGAATAAGAAGTGGGCGATGTTTTATACCATCTGGATTTCATTAGACCAGAATTTCTACGTCTTACGTAGGAGAAGAAGCATTAAAAATATAAGTACATTGATGTTAAAAAACAAGATATTTTCTATTCTTTGAAGTATTCTACAAATCATTACACCCATTCCCATATTTTCATGCTGAAAAATGTGGCCCTCAAACAGAAGAGTAGAAATGAGCCAAAACACCAAACAAAAATGGGTATTCTAATTTTATCAGAAACCCGCAGAAACATCAGGACTGAGAAGAACAAACCAGAAAGTAACAACCCCCATCGATTCACTTGTATACCTTTTGTAAAAGGAACCTAAGAAGATGTTTCTAGAACATTATTAGAACACCAAAACATCTTATAGATTACCCATTAATCTCGAAACACCTAATTCTTTATGTAAATGTAAGATACTTCCGTTTCTTTTAATCCTGACGATGGCTGACAATGGGCAACACGTCGTTATAATCAAACGTACTTCATTATGAAAAGTTAGGCCTATTTGAAGATTTTCCTTGCGGTTTTATAACTTAATTTTGATTTTGAACATCGAACTATTTGGTTTTTACTCTCCTGAAGTATTAAAATATCATTAACTTTGACAATAAAGAGATATTGTAAAATATACGGTTACTAACTATATTCATACTCTGTCGTCGAACACAATAGTTTTACCATTGTCTTTCTCATTAAGAAATATAATGACTCCGTCATGAAAAGAACTGTTCTGTATTTTTTTTAAATATTTTCTTTGTTACGCCCCCCAGTGGCACAGAGGTATGTCTGCAGGCTCATGCTACTAGAAACCGGGTTTTGATACCTGTGGTGGGCAGAGCACAGATGTCCCTTTGTGTAGCTTAGTGCTTAACAACAACATTTTCTTTGTTATAGATATACTTACATTGTTAACAGGTAGAACAAATCTCACGTATGATTCGACAATGCAACAAACAACAACATTTTCTTTGTTATAGATATACTTACATTGTTAACAGGTAGAACAAATCTTACGTATCATTCGACAATGCAACAAACAACAACATTTTCTTTGTTATAGATATACTTACATTGTTAACAGGTAGAACAAATCTTACATATCCTTCGACATTGTTATCATATTGAGAAACGGTAAAGATAAATATCGGAGTGACAATACAGTTTATCAGTCACAATCGAAACGTCAAATAAGCAAGCAATTTTCACAACAGATCTATAATCCCTTGAGTCTTAAGGTTACAGGTGTCGTTAAATGTTCTTGTTTCGATCTATAGCAAATATGTTCATATGATTTCAGTGTGAATCTTGAAATAACCTTTTCCCTAAGAGATATTTAGTAGTAGATAGTGAATGATTACGTTGAAATTTGTTAACTCTCTAATTACAGACTTATTACTTATACCGTTAACTAATATTAGATCATATTAAGCAATTTGATGTTTTTATATTTCGCGACATGCAGTATAAAGAACTGACAGCAAGTCACTGACTTTCTACATAAATTAACATATAAATCCCCAGCAGTAATTAGTGGGATTGATTGTACTAATAATGGTATTTTTGTTTACATACTTTTTGTAATTCATATTTTATTAGGCTCTCTCTCTAACCAAACAAATCATGGAAACACACACAAACAAATTTGTTCATCAATAGTTCAGAAAAATTAGTTTAAACATCCTGTGGTTTATAACTCCCGATAGTAGTTCCAGGGCAAAATAAGCAGGTTTAATTATAGAAAATACAGTCAAATGATTAAGATATCAGTCCTGAAATAACTTTCTACTTTATAGTTTCATCTCATTATTGATTTACTCAAAAACAAACAAAGCGTTTGAATACGTAAAATTAATATTTCGTGTATTATCATTTGAATATTTGTACAGCGTTTCATGACTTACTAATCTATATATATATAAAGAGAGAGAAGCGAAAAGTTTAATTTATAATCTAGGTACAGGACAGTTTTCCACATTCGTTTATACATAAAATATTCAAACTCTGTATATTTATCTTATACGTCATACTTACATATTGATCCATACACCAATTTAACCAAGTGGGCGAATAGGTGTAGTTTTTTGGTCCGTACCAGAAGTACTAAAGCTTCTTGGTTCTGGTTGTTACCAGATTGGCCATTAACGTATGAGATACAGCAGTCAAAGACATGTGATTATCTGTGTTGGTATGTGATGGACGAATCTCTGATATCCATATGTCAAGTCAGATGATAATGAGAGCGCTGCTTTTTCCCACTACGATGATGAGTACCAGAATAAAACAGATTAGGGTATTTATTTGGATATTTGTAATGGTTTGTAATTGAGATAAAATCACCTAGAGTTTGAACATTTTAATCATAAAATGACAGAAAACAGTCCTTTCCAGGATTATATAAATTGGAAAAGAAATTAGTATATGTATAATCAAATACGTAAGTCTTAAAGTACACTATTCAAATAATCAAACTGTAATACACAAAATATTGATTTTACATTATCAAACCATTTGTTTTTTACTGAATAAATATCAAACTTTTGCAGCAAGTTGACCATAATGATAACAAAATATTAATATCAGAGAACGATAAACTAGTTTTATTTTGTTTGTATAACATAACACAGCTTGACATTTATGTTCAGACAGGATAATCAACACCTCCTGGTGGTTCGTTTGAGAATCACATAACAAATAATCTTCCCGGACCAATTGACTATTCTGCTGATGACACTCAGCATAGATGTTCTCATCACCAACCTTATGATGACGCACTTTGAAATTATCTGCACGTATATCACACATTTTGAAGCAGTCCAACTCCTAGTTACACAATTTGGACTATCCGATTCTATTGGCAAGTTTTCAAACAATCCAACCACTAGTAGCACAGTTTTGAGCTATCTACTTTAATAGCATATTTTAGAACTATCTGTAATGTCTGTTTCTCGGCTTCCAAAATCACCTCCCATTGAGAGGCACCCTATGATCTCCTCTTCCCCTGATGCCATCAGGCACTGCATTTTTACACCCAAGAGAGGAGCACCAATTGCTTTCGTATTGTGCTACTGCCAAAAAAAGTCCTCCCCCCAGAATGTAGTGCAGTTTGAAGTTATAAGAGTGCCTGTCAAATCCCAAATTAATAGCTGCCTCTCTCTACTATTTTACTTCTGTATAGGGACGACTGAGTAGATAGTTCTCGAATTGCTCTTAGGAAAATACAACAAACACATGTTTCATGTTGTCTATATTCACTGTTGATTTTTATACTTACCACAAGAGGAACAATTTGAATATCTTGGAAAGGGTAAAAATTTCCGCCAAAACTTCCGTATCTACCGTCTGTTATATACGTGTTAATTCCACACAGAGAGTTCTTTTTTTCTATTAAGAAAATTAAAGAATATTAACTAAAAAAAGGAACTTTTACGGAAGTAGATAACTAAAATAAATTACGTTAATATTATCGCTTAAGAAATAAGAAAGGATTAAATGTTAGTACGTAAAACAGACAGGTACACATAAAGACACTAAGCCGTACTGAGTAAACTTCAAACTATCATAAGGTCGAGTTGGTCTTTTGAGGCCACATAGTTCCTGTTTGGGTAACTGTGTTCTGCTACGAAGAACGCCGTTTAGAAGACAGGAACGACCTACAATGTCTATGGTGTATTGGAGTGGACAAGAAAAGATGAAATAATGTGTTTAGGCAAAATATGAATTGCCAAGTAACATTTACTCCTCAATAAAAAACATGCTAATTATACATGTACATTAGATTTATAAGAAACTTCATGTGTACTTCGTGATTTATTCTTCTTAAGATGGTGGAATTATTTCCACCGAAACATGTAGAGTTTTTTAAAATTTATTTTAACTTATATTTGTTAAACTTTACAAATACGTTATTGGGCATGTAAAAACGGTGATGTCTCGTTTTATTAATTTTATTTAAAATATGTTAAATGTATTCGAAAGCTAAGAGACAGGGATAGATTGTTTACAGTATATAAGACTGATAAATGTAATTAAAAACGAAATAATCAAGTAAGTAAATACCTATACATAAGACAAACCAAAAAAACATATATAGAGACAGACAACAAATGATTCAGGGTATTTGGTGTAGTCAGGTTTAATAATGAAGTTTTCTATGTAGTATAAATATGTTCTAAACCGACAAGTATAGTTTTCTAGTATTAACTTTACCTAAGCTTTGTTGATTTTTGACCAGAATCACTTTGCTGTAGAGATTGAAGGCCGCAGCCACCATATACTGACCAGTTTCAGCAATCACTCTTACTCCACGAGATGGTGGAAAACATTGGTCAAGAGTCTCTCTTATTGATGTAGCGATCTATACAAACCAAATAGATGTTTTTTTTAACACTTTGAATATTTGAAGTTAAAAAATACCAAAAATATTGATAATGTGAGTTTATTTATGTCTAGTGAATTGTCTATTAATTATGACGTAGATAATTATGTTTTGTATTTCTACTCAGAGTGGTAGGCCATCTGGTGAATAAGGAGAATAACACTGAGTTATTAATTCTTACGTTGACCTTTGCGTTAAGATGAAAGTATGTATATATCTAATATAGTAAAATAATTGTTGTTGTTAGGCTTAACACTTAGCTAGGGTGATAAACAATATACAATAACGTACTTCTCTGAAACATTTAAGACTAGTTCTAGAGCCGGGGTATCCACCACCAATGTCTAATAAAGACATCTTCACTCCCATCTTCGAGACTTCGTCAAACACCCATCTAGCTGTTTTTATTGCTTCTACGTAACTTTTGGAATCTTGGAAAGAAAATCCCACATGGAAACTAAAGATGGAAAACCAAAAAGAAATAATTACTTTTTTCTTTAAATCTTGTTACTATTTTTAAACTCAAAGCTACACAATGGACTATCAGTAGTTTGTCCATTACGAGTATCGAGACCCAATTTTGAGCGTCGGAAGCCTGCAGACTTGCCGTTGAGCCACTGAGAGTACGTTTCACTGTTTTGGTATCCTCCAAAGATATACAAATTAGTATACTACCTTACCAACGACCCTCTGAGTAGGGGGAATTTTGAGTGAACGAAATATATTATTTCTTTAACTCTTAAAACTTCTTGCCTCAATTCCATTTATGTTTGATCTTCTTCTTTTTAGCTTATCATTGTCCACTAGATGTCTTGTTTTTGTTCATGTATTCCAACAAGCCCAGATTAAGTGATACTTCAAAATTCCTTAGTTATGTTGGATTTAACGACATTATTCCATATCTTAATTTGTGGGTTCGGATAACTGACGCATTGGTTATGTCCAAATTATTTTTTGAACTACATCTGAACTCTGATCAGATTAGAGATCTAAGCATTAAACATGGCTTATATTAATAAGCTTCCGCTATCATGTGCATTTATTCTTTCATAAACTAAAAAATAATTATTAAAATCTTTTAATA
>NW_013669452.1:0-2138 GCF_000517525.1 Limulus polyphemus
TCCCTTATACTTCATCCACCATATCTGAAAACAATCTATTCCAGAGGCCAAACACTCTGTTAAAAAATAAAACTGTCTTAGCTAACCCCTAATCTTAAAAAATTTTATTCGTGTCCCATTGTCTTACCAATTTCACCATTACTATGAAAAAGGATAATGCAGTGACACACTAATACCTTTAAGAATCAGAAACGTCCTTCAAGAAAAAACAATTTCAGAGACCATAACCTGTTTTTATACAGTAACCTTTTCATCCCAGGCATCATCTTAGTAGTCCTCCCCCGAACTCTTTCCAACAATTAAACATCCTTCCTAAGGTAAGGAGCCCACGACTGAACATAGTATTCCAAATGAAAATTAACCAGTGACCTATACAATGATATTATTAACTCTTTAGACTTATATTCAATATTTCTGTAGCTGCAACCTAAAATCCTATCTGCCCTATAACACTTCTTGTATAGCTTAAGATTGTTTAACCAGGACACCAAAATAATTTTCTTCTATAAAATTGTAAAGTTATTCCCATCAAAATTATACTTATAATTCAAATTGTGATATCTCATATACATTAATTACCTTGCATTGATTATAATTAAAAACCACCTGCCATATACTTCCCAATTCACCAGTAATCTAAATCCCTTTGTATAGAAGCATCATCCTCCCCACAGCCAGCAACACCCAAGACCATAGTATCGGCAAATTTAAATAACTTATTGTTAATTCCTTTATCTATTTCACTGACATAAATAAAAAAGAGCAAAGGTGCTAACACTGAGCTCAGAGGTCCCCATTTGTTACATTAATTCCATTTGACTGAACTCTGTTTATAATAACTCTCTTCTATATAGCAGTATTTCAGTTCAATTATCCTCTACTTAGAGATCAATCTTTTAACATGACATTATATGCTTTCTGAAAATCCAGATACATCAAATACACTCCCTTACCATTATCTACATAAGCTATAACCTCTTCAAAGAATGTCAAATGATTAGAAAAGCTATCTTCTCCAGTAGTGAAACCAAGTTGACTATCCAATTAAAAATTTTAAACTTTGTTAAATGACTTTGCAAAACATCTTTAATAATACTTTCAAAAACTCCCCCCAACACCACTTACATAAGACTAATAGACCTAAAAGTTAATATAGGTGTAAATATGTGTAAATTTAAGGACATCCTTTTTTCCTGTATTACCATGCTTACACAGTAACCAATATATATGTTGTTTCCAGTTATGTCGTTTTGGTTAGGTAAGTATTCTTGGCTTAGCCTTCTTGATTTTAACTTGAGAAACAAATTATTCACCAGCAAACTGCAAGTTCAACCGGGTGTTTATGTAAAGATGTTCCTTTTAATATGGTAAATGCCCGGCATGGCCAGGTGGTTAGGGCGCTCGACTCTCCGTCCCACCAAACATGCTCGCCCTTTCAGCCGTGGGATCGTTATAATGTGACATTGGTAAAAGAGTTGGCGGTGGGTGGTGATGACTAGTTGCCTTCCCTCTAATCTTACACTGCTACATTAGGGGCGGCTAGCGCAGCTAGCCCTCGTGTAGCTTTGTGCGAAATTCAACAAATAGCAAATAAACAAACAAATCATGTGTTAAGATCAGTGATAAATTTATTTCTTAGACTTTCACAAATTACATAAACAAACTTTTCCTGAATTGCGAAGTCTTTAGTTTTGAATAATTTGTTTTTATTCTATCTCTATGTAAACGAGTAGAAAAATAAACATGTTCTTACTTTGTAAAATACAGTAACATACTGACTACCATGCATTACATGTATATATATACATATCTAATACTTTCAAATAAATACTGAAAAGTCGGAGTTTTTTTTCAAACACAAAACAGTAAATCTGCGTTTCTCAAACTTTTTTGGCCACGAAACACTTTTCAGTCGAGAAAAGCTTACTGAACACTTGTCATATGACATATCGGTGTAGAGTGTATGTTGCGCCCTCTAGATTTGTATATTATTTATTTATTTATTCAAATTACATATTAATGAATGTTTATGCTTATAATATATTTTAGGTACAAACCTCTCCACTAAGATATTATGTAGAATAGATATGGCAGTCTTCTATAATTCTTCTTCAATGTAAAATCGGTATTATCTAATT
>NW_013669452.1:2696-9623 GCF_000517525.1 Limulus polyphemus
AAAATCATGATTTTCTCACGGAGCACCTATCAATCTCGGACGGAACACCAGTGTTTTGCGGAACATAGTTTGGGAAACTCTGCAGTAAATAAAAAATAATTGTAAAAATGATCTCTACTTCTTATGACGCTATGAAGTTATTGTCTTCACTCGTGAGCCATATTTGCTAAGCCTCGTCCAAGTTCACATGTGGAGATGGAAAAATATTTTTTTGTAGACTTTGTATAAGCATATTGGAATACAATGAAATTATAAATTACCATACCAATACCCCAAAAATCGACTGTAATTTATCGGATTTCTTAACTAAATTGTATTTGGATCTAAAAATATATAATTTCTATTCACAAAATAGCCTTCATACCAATACTTCAAACTTTTCAATGATATAAGAGCATTTATCTTGTAAATAACTAAGGAAGACTGACAGAATTATGTAGAATAAATATATAGCTTTCAATCGATTATAAATTTATTGGTATATAAAAGTAGGCGTAGATAAATAAGTCTTCTCAAATGATGAGGTGGTGGGCAGAGCCAAAATGGTGGGTTCGCTAAATATCATGGTATCTCAGCAAATAGAAAAGGTAGGAGGTTTTTATTTTATATTCTGGCTTGCTAATATCGAATATTTGAGTTCCTAATTCGTACGAAACTATAGACGTTATATTGTGGGCGTCATAAAATGTAATCTGACCAAACCCAAAAGGCCAAGTACCACGTGACACACAAAAATCGATATTCAGCCTTTTTGTTTTAATATTTAATTTCAAATTAAAACACTAAATAATATATAATACTAAAAAATTGAATTATAATCTACAATTTGATATCAAACTTATTGGCATACGTTTACAAAATAATAGCTAAATAAGATATTGAATGTAAATCTACAAACGTGATGACATGCCCTCTGACGGTCTCGATAGGGATGTGTTATATAGTGACAGTCAAATATTCTATTAAATAAGATTAGTCAATAAGTTATTTGTCTACCCTTTAGTTGCAGCTTCTTCAGGAGCGTTCAAGCGTTTTAGTTTTACTAACTTTTAAGTTTTAGTAGAAGGGTCTTGAAGAAGCTGTAAAGTGAAACGTTGAGTGCCCAATTAAAGAAAAATAACAAATTTTGGTGTTTTAAAGTCGTTTATTTCTAGTATTAAAATGTATTTTATACACCAATGTCCAATACAAAAATTAAAGTTCAAACATTTATTGTAGTATTTTCACTTTCAGCATCGCGACCCTTGGTGCTGTTACTGTTACAATAATAATGATGCAATAATTAGGGCCAGAATTAATGTTTTAATTGTAATTGTTTATTCAAAATAACTGACATTTTGTAAAATTAATACTTAGTTTATCTATAATTACAGGAATATCTTTCTCAACCTTCCATCTTAGATTCGTTTGACAGCTAATGTCACATGTACTTACACCACTTAACAACTTTATACATACCGCCCTCTCGTGTTTTCGTTAGCTTATTTTGATCTCTTATAGATTATTTGTTTGAGGTTTTGCACATGGCGTTACGAGCTGGGAAATCCCGGAGTCTTAGCCATTTTTGACGTCAAGCTACTGCTTGTTTACTCCAGGATTGGCTTCATCAGGTTATATCATGGTAATTGCTTGTTGTCCTGTTGGATGTAGCAATAGACAGGAACAAAAGCCAGGTCTTGCTTTCTATGTTTTCCATAAAAAAAGAAAGTAAAAAAGGTCTGTATTACAAAGAGACAATTCATTCATTGAGCAATTGTTGAGGCCCCTCTAGCAAACAGTTCATAGTTGAGATGAGTCAAAAAATGTTTGGTAACTGCTTTCGTGAATAAACCCTGATATTAGCGAAAGGCCACGTCACCATTGGTTAAAGTAGATATAGTGTGATTGACGTATTAATACACATGTTTCTTCCATTCACTCGTGAGTTCTGAGAACCACTCAAGTAATGAATTACTTCAGTTATTCTTCAATTTGTACTGGAAGAGCTACTAATGCACTTATTATTACTAAGGTGGTACAGGACGGCACCATGTGATAGCTACCTTCTTAATTAATATGTATATTCTTTGAAATTTCTATATTCTTTAAGTTCAGTTTGAACTCAAAGGGTCGATCAAGTAAACAACATGGTTTATATTTACTTTAACTGCACATTGAACTTCGACCCGCTAGTTGATCATTACGCATGTTACTTCATTGTAAGTTCTTGAGATGCACTGCTGATTTTTCTTTCGACAAACTGTTTGATAGCCCTGGGATTCCACGTTCCTATGCTCGAACACACAGAGACTCTAGGTCGCATGGCATGAACAGCTTGGCTTTCTTATTGTGTTTTGCATTTAAAGTCAGATTCTCCCCTGTTAGAGATATACTTAGGTTTAGAAAGTATAGTTTTAAACTTAGATAGAGATTTTGATAGTTTTGGTCATTTTTTCCTATAGAGATCCTCATAGATGTGACTTTATTTTTTTAGTGTAGCTTACAGGAAGGATCACACTGGAGTGCTGAGAGAAGTTATACCCATCTTTCACTGTTTCAAAACATCCACAAAGACACTAGCTCTTGTGTTGTATTATTTTGTTTGAACTTGTGTTTTACTAATAAAGATTGTTGTGTGTGTGTTGCTTCTACTGACTATTTTTTGGTTAGTATACCCAGTCGGGGTCCAGAAAATACATTGACCCATATTCTGTAATTTTATATCTGTCGAACTTCCTATTTAGTGAACCTTACTAATGCTATGCTGGAAATCTGTTAACCAGGATATATCAGGCTGGGAACGTTAGCCTAAACTTAATGGTGTGCGTCTGCTAATGATACTAGCAATTAGATTACCTGAAAATTCACTTTTTTTAGTTATGGAAACTTGTAACTGACTAATAACTATACAGGTAAGTAGAATCTAATAAAAAATACCTTAAATGTGAAAAAAGGTGCAGCCAATAAAGAATTGAGCGTGTAACTTAAAGGAATGAAATCAATATTATTCATTAGTTAGTTTGTTTATTTGCTTGTTTTGTAGTTATGCACAAAGCTACACAATGGGCTATCTGTGCTCTGTCCACCACGGGTATCGAAACCCGGTTTCTAATGTTGTAATTCCGCAGACATACTGCTGTGCCACTGGGGGGGCTTCGTTAGTTAGCCAGGTCATGTTTTTTTATTCAATTTGGGGGATAATGGCAGGTAAAACGAAATACGCAGCCTAGATGACTAATGAATGAATATTTGCTGTAAAATTATTATTAATACTATAAGTGTAGCTATCAGTTTGGCCACCAATTTTTATTTAATTTCTTTAAATCACACGCTAAATACTTTTTTGGACACACCTTTTTGTTCACACTTCAGGTGTTTTGGATTATATATCATGACTTTTTGTCAATACAAACTAACAAATCACAGCAAGCAAGAAAGTGACACTCGATAGTAACCAACATTAGCTTCAGGACTGCAACCCTATTATTTGGAACAAATCTATACTTTACAGACCCAAACAGGTTCTTTAAAATACATGGTAGTAGTTTTTCGTCACTAAAACAATGTTAATAATTTTCTTCATACTAATGCCATGGGGTCTAGATTAATAGTGTTACGTCTCCGTTCGTTAATTGATTTTCCGTAAATTCGTTCTGACGAAACGTTATCGACACAAGTCCTTACTTAATAAAACTGGTTTATTCTTTCCGAATATAACTTTACGATACACTTAATTTCAACAATCGCTCTAAAACAAACGCTATAACAACGAACGTGCTCAATTTCAACAATACTCTTTGACTGCAGATCAATTACTCACTGTCTACACACACCTTGTCACATCACGCCGTGACCATCTTATATACCAGACTACCCTATATCTAGCAAATGCTAGGGCATTCACGAAGGAACAAGATACTTCTACAAACGTGGCGTGACACTAGTCACGTGACCTCGCTGACGCAACAATAGTTTCTTGTCATCACCCGCATGCACTCGGTACATCCATATGAAGCATCATTATTTATGCTAATTGCTTAAGCTAATACCACGTGGTGCTAAACGCTCTTTAATTAGGAGAATTTTATAAAATTTAGTAAATTTGTGCTTAAATGTTGGCAATGAATAATCAATAATAACCGTTCACCCATATGATTCTTTTGAAAACTTCAGCTTGAAACAGATAATCTAGTTTACTTGGCCTAACCAACACTTTTGTATCTGCACGTCCTTTCACTTCATAGTTTTGCTGCTCTAAGTCAACCCTCTTTAATCTGAATAATATAAAACTGTCCATTTCTACTCTTAGGTGAAGATGTTGGAAAAAATGTTAGACCGATAGCTCACGTGACTTTTTGCGTAGGCGTGCGCAAAAATGTTGGTCAAATTTCAAATTTGAACTTTTTTTTTTTTAATAACTGCACATGTTGACTACATTTAGATCAAATTTGACACCAAACTGTAGGTTGTAAAAGTCTATCAGTATACCAAATTATAAAAAACTAACAAAAAAGTTAGGTATGTTTTTATATCAAATACCGTACTTTCGGTGAGAAGAAAAAAATAGAAAGAACTTCAATCAAAATTGAAGATTTTATAACTCGTGTATTTCTTAATGTTTTGAAGATTTTATAACTCGTGTATTTCTTAATGTTTTGCCTTCAAATTTGGTATGTGAAGTAAGGCTTGAGTAGAGCATATCCACTGAAAATATTTGATAGTTTGAATTACCACATTCCGAGCTACAGAAGGTGGAAAATCGTTATACTATCACTCCTGCTAATAACACACTCCTTTATGTCTTGACCTCTGAATTAAATCTAAGCCAAAACATGAGTTCAAGAGTTATACAGTGTACGATTAATTTTCACAAAAATAATCTTCGCCCCGACTGAGTTTTGAACTCCTGACCTTTTCAACCGGGGAGCTGACGAGAAAACCCCAAAGTAGGGTTTACACAATGTTATTTTTATTGGTTATGCATCTTTGAGATGTACTGATTTAAATAACAAGTGATGAAAATTTGTCACTCTTGAAAAATTTAAATATTCAAAAAGGCCACACAGAAATACCCCTTGTTTTTGCTAGAAATTCACCTAACGAAATCAACCTGAGCTCTAATCTTATGCTTTCGGGGTCAAGGAATCTTTATTTTTACTTGCTGTATATGAAAAATGTCTCATTTTTGTACAAAGCCTACATGGCAGCAAAACAATTACCACATTTTAAACGTACCATATCTCCTCTTTTCAGTGACTTACATAGGGGGTAGATGAATGGGCTCAAGCCCCTATCTTCCTGTTCTTATGCCGCCAAAGTTTCCATTTTTCTCTGTCCTGAAAACTGTCAACAACTACAAAACGATACATCCGTGGTAGGCAGAGCACAGATAGCCCTTTGTGTAGCTTTGTGCTTAATAACAAACAACAACAACAAACAATTAATAAAAATTATTATAAGATTAACTGAATAGGAATAAAATAGATACTGTGATTTTTTACCCTATGTGAACTAGAGGCAACCCACAGTCCCCACTGTCTCTTCTAATATTGCCCCCCCCCCAAACAAATAAACGTTTGCCTTACGATGCTTGAAGTGTGTCTTTTTTATCAATGAGTCCCTGCCATTTCAATGCGCTTTGCACATTACTAATGCTTATACCAATTAGAATGATTATTTTGGGATCGATTTCTAGGTTTTCCGAGGCCAAGGATCCCACATTGTTACTCTGTAAAGGTGATTGTGAATTCATGTATTAAAATATATTTTGGATAGAAATTGATCCGGAGATCATTGTTCTAGTCGAAATAAAGGCAGAGATATAGCCATTTCAAGAAGTGGCTGGCAAAATGGCCGTCATCTGGTATTTATGTACATATGAGACATCTGGCATGCACTACAAGTGAAACATGAATTTATTGATCCTGACAACATAAGATTCGTATCCTTAATCAGTATATCTTAACTACGCATAATCAATAACAAAACACTGCGTGAACTCTACTTTTGGATTTAGAGAAAAAGTCATCATTTCGCTACCAGACTATTTGCAACCAGTAATATGTAAACTCTCATTTTCACTGTAATCACTCTACCAAGAGGGAGGCAAATGTTAACGAAGATACAAACAATAATGGTGGAAAAAAAAGATGGAAGTCTGGAAAAAAAGAGGTTTATGTAGTCTTTACTTTGCGACCATCATAAAACTGTCACTCAAATAAAATATCATAATTCACTTATAACACGACAGATGGCACCAGGATATTAAATTAAGATATGAATGTTGTCTTTATCTCATAGTTAAGATATAAATGTTGTCTTTATCTCATAGTTAAGATATAAATGTTGTCTTTATCTCATAATTAAAATATGAATGTTGTCTTTATCTCATAATTAATATATGAATGTTGTCTTTATCTCATACTTAAGATATGAATGTTGTCTTTATCTCATAATTAAAATATGAATGTTGTCTTTATCTCATGTTCCTTTCTGTGTTAATTTATGAAGATAACAAATTGTGTTCGATATGTGCCGAAAGAAAGAATGATCATGAAACTACCAGAACACGAAACATTAAATAAGAGTGATATTATTGCGAAGCAAAACACAAGAATAAGTAAAATTCGAACTCTGATACTTAATTAAAATACTGTTATTCGATTGTTTTATATATATCTAAATAATGTTATATAAAACGTAATTTTATAGCAGTCAGTAGGTGAAATAAATAAAATATCTATAAACCTAAAAACTTTCTCATGTAGGATTTAAAATAGCCTGAAATTGAGTTAACTGATCATTTAAATTTAATAAATGCCGATATATAGTCAGGTTATGATATTTGCCAACAAGATTGATACACACCGTTTTCTTTTTTTTTAACACAAATACGTTTTAATATACACACAACAATACAATTTACAATAACAAGTATTACAAATAGTT
>NW_013669452.1:10623-20264 GCF_000517525.1 Limulus polyphemus
AGTCTGGAACCTCCCTTGATATCTTATCAAGAGTTTACGATGAGCGACTTAATTACGAGTTGATGTAAGTACGATTCGCCGGGAAGCTAGCTTTATCTTCTTGTCCACACACGCTAGGTTTTTCCACCGTTGAAGTTAGATAATGTTTTCGTAAAAATATTAATGTCCGATGAGAATCCACTGAAGTTAAATGATTTGTAATGCTCAAAATTTATAAATATTCTTGATCAAATATCTTAAGTTTTCCGATTGATAAGCGTTATAAAAATCACAATTATAGCTTTCGAAGTTTATAGCACACTGACTATAGCGAACTACTAATAGATACTCTCCTTGGCGCGTTGAGCTGGTTATATATATAGCCATGGGAAGGTTTTCTAGAAAATTCAGATTACATAACAATACTGAGCTATATTTAAACGTTTGCATACATAGATATATTGTTGATTCTCACTCTCGAGAATCTTCTACAACTTTGGAGAATAGGTGGAAGTTTTGCAATACATATCTAACACTACAAGCTATGCATGTTTTTAAATATACATTTAATCTAAATAAATGTTGATATTAAAATAAATATATAATAATAAATTCGTTATACTTATTTAAAGCCTAACTTTCACATTCATTCGTATACAAATCACACAATAACGGTAACATCGGAGATCCCTAGCCAATCTTCGTCCTGTTAGTAATATTCATTATCAACCTAAAAAAAACTAATTTTCTATATAAACTGTTTAGCAGATCATTTATGGTTATAAGTTTCAATAGTGAAATTATACTTTAACTTATTTTGTTCTAAATAATCAATGAAACTTTTGATTGAGACATCGGTGAATAAAGAAACTATATGAAAAGGAACAATTGAAAAATCGTTTTTACAGATAAATTTAGCTATTTTATATGTTTGTGTACCTAAGTTAGATATTGGTGGTCTATAACTAATATTAACTTAAAATTATTTATTCTGTTTGTCTAATTTTATTAAATTTCATCGTTTAGGCTTTCATTTTACTGTGTCAGATATTCTTTCTTTATATGACAATAACATTTATATCATATTGTTTACGTATGTGAAACAGGCTTCTTAATGATAGGAATTATCAATATGTGTTATGTATTCTTGTGCGTGAATTATTTCTTAAAATACATCGATCTTAAGTTAAATGCTAGAGTTTATTACAGAAATCGTATGTTGAGCAAATAAAACAACGTGGAAGGTTCTGGAGTTAATCGTCGTTTTATTTATTTGTAATATAATTTTTAATTTTCTAGCATCATTGGTGAATACCGTTCTTTTTGTAATGTCACTACTCTATGAAGAAATGCATATTTGAGCCTAGAAAGTACGATGTGATGCAATATAAGTTACTATAAGATTTATGTTCATAATTGAGTAATTCATTTCTCAGAAAAAGCAGTCCTACATGTTGAAGTATAATGGATGTCGTTATCATGGTTTGTAGTCTAACTATTAATATATGTAACTTGTTAACCAGGTAAGTGTTAATTACTAAATATTCATTTCAGCTGCTAATCTCCTGTTTTCTTTAAGAGTACTTCTATTGTGGTAGTAGCTAAGATTCAATCTTTGATTTCTTTGATAGAAGGAGTGGTACACTATCCACTCGTCTGGGGTATTTCCATCAGCATTTGAAATAATTAATTTATTTGAACGCTTTAAATATGGGTGTATCCAGGTTTTACTAGCTTCTATGCTAGGTTGACTGAGTGTGTTATCAGACATGTAGATATAGAAGGAGTATTTGTCCTTCTTTTCTTCTTATTTTAGTATTATTGCATTTTAAAGTAGGGTTTTTTCTGACAAGATGGATTGTTGCATCGCTATTACAGAGCCTTTGTGTCTATTATGCTCTTAAATTCTAACCTTTCTTGATAATTTTGCTTCTAAAGTGTATTAGGGTCCTCATTCACAAAGGGTGATATAAATGGTGTTTTTTGTTCTCCATTGGATTTTTAGGTGGTTTGAAATATATTAACTGTGATCGTATTGTGTTGTAGCTTCTGTTTTCCTTACTTTATGCTGTTTTTATACCCTCTGAAAGTGTCTGTAATTTTCTTCCTTCTTATTTTTGGCGTTTATCTTGTTTTTTTATCAAGTGTTTACAGTATCCATTGTTAAGGAGGGTTTTAATGGTGCGGTTTTCTTCCTTCTTATTTTTGGCGTTTATCTTGTTTTTTTATCAAGTGTTTACAGTATCCATTGTTAAGGAGGGTTTTAATGGTGCGGTTTTCTTCCTTCTTATTTTTGGCGTTTATCTTGTTTTTTTATCAAGTGTTTACAGTATCCATTTTTAAGGAGGGTTTTAATGGTGTGATTTTCTTCCTTCTTCTGCTTAGGATCTTCGGCATTACACTATTCTCTCTTTTCAGGAGATCCAGGATCGAATTTCGGTCATTACCACCACAGAAATAGTCCTTCTTAGGACTTCCCTGTAGACGACAGCGGTGTAGTAGCCGAAATGGGGTATAAAACCGAGTTCTTAATAAGTATTTTGTAATAATTAGACTTTGATGACCACATGGTCTAATAAATATGACAACGAATGATATGTGAACGCCACAACCTTACATACCTTAAGTGTCTCATTTGCTATTTTTAATTTCTTACTTAAACATTAATGTTTGTTTTAAAGCAAAACCACAACGAGCCATGTCTACAGCGAGAAACTGAACCCTGGATTTTAGAGTTGTAAATCTGTATACCGCTGTCTCACCGGGCTACAAACATTACGCAGTGCGTTTTTAGAAATCACAGGCTTCTTACTATAAATATGATATATTATGTGTATGTGTTAGCATTCATGACCTGGAGCTCGTTGGCTCGATTATCATAACTTTTTGATATGATAACTCGAAACTATTTGACTGTGTACACAGACTTTTTTGTCTTGGATTTTTGCCCGAGAAGAGGGATAAAAAAAAGACCCCAAAATAGGGTACATTCCACTATCTTATAGATTTTTGGCTTTGAATTTAAAACCAGAAATGCTTAATCAGTTAAATGAGTCAATTATTCCCTTCCACAAAACAGGGTGTGCAATTAGTATCTAATGAAGTCATTAGGGATTTAATAATAAACGAAAAAAGGAAGGGAAACATCATATAACATTGCCTTTTATACAACTTTTGCTTCCTTAACGGATACTTGCAGCAAGTTTAAATAAAATTGTTATCGGAGGTTGATTGATCACATTAGGCCGTATTAGAGCTAAACGTTTCAAACTTATAATCCCTTAAAGTTAGCTCCTATTCCACTTTTTTTCATGTTACTTACGTTGTTATTTAATTGTGGTGAACCGTTAGCTCATTTAGGAACAAAATACATTGCAATTACTCAGTTCTCTCATTTTTCCCATACATAACGACAAACGAGGTCATCATGCTGTTTGTTGTATACAACATAAAAACGTAATCAGTTCCCCCTGGGAGCTTACTCTGTGTTATTAATGATATAATACGAATTGTCTCGCTAATGGACCATCTAGGTGAAAGGGTGGAATAACTCATAATCCTTCCTGTATTTGTGAACATGCTGCTTCATATTCGTTATCTTACAGGATAGCCGAGTGAGGTATATATCACTTTCTATGTACCGGAAATAAATTTTGTAACCGTCATCACTCCATTAATCTAACAGTATTTTCAACCACCTTTAAGCCTGATGTGATTAGTTTAGGTGAAACGTTTTTTGTTGTTGTTTAATGAATAACGGAGACCATACACAAGGCGATAAAAAGTGTATTTCCAACGTTTCACAGATGTAAACATAACGATCTTTTAATATATCTCTACCTGGAAAGTTTTATAACAGTAAGATATTTGTAAATATACCAAAGCCTATATTAGAAGTGTCTCATTGCTCTAAACATGTTGATACAATTAGCATATTCTATATTAGAAGTGTCTCATGTTGATACAATTAGCATATTCTATATTAGAAGTGTCTCATGGCTCTAAACATGTTGATACAATTAGCATAGTCTATATTAGAAGTGTCTCATGGCTCTAAACATGTTGATACAATTAGCATAGTCTATATTAGAAGTGTCTCATGGCTCTAAACATGTTGATACAATTAGCATAGTCTGTATTAGAAGTGTCTCATGGCTCTAAACATGTTGATACAATTAGCATAGTCTGTATTAGATGTGTCTGGAGACTGTAAACATGTTGATACAATTAGCATAGTCTATATTAGAAGTGTCTCATGGCTCTAAACATGTTGATACAATTAGCATAGTCTGTATTAGATGTGTCTGGAGACTGTAAACATGTTGATACATTTAACAAAACCTGTATTAGAAGGTGCCTAATGGCTGTTAACATGCTGATATATTTAATATAGTCTGTATTAGAAATGTCTGGAGACTGTAAACATATTAAAATATTTAACAAAGCTTGTAGTAGAAGGTGTCTGATGGCTATAAACATGTTGATACATTTAGTATAGCCTGTATTAGAAGGTGCCTAATGGCTGTTAACATGCTGATATATTTAATATAGTCTGTGTTAGAAATGTCTGGAGACTGTAAACATATTAAAACATTTAACAAAGCTTGTAGTAGAAGGTGTCTGATGGCTATAAACATGTTGATACATTTAACATAGTCTGTATTAGATGTGTCTAGTGGCTGTAAACATGGTGATACATTTAATAAAGTTTGTGACTGTAAACGTGTTGACATATCTAACAATATCTGTATTAGAAGTGTCTTATGAGTGTAAACGTGTTGACATATTTAACAATATATGTATTAGAAGTGTCTGGTGTCTGTAAATATGTTGACATATTTAACAATATCTGTATTAGAAGTGTCTGGTGTCTGTAAATATGTTGACATATTTAACAATATCTGTATTAGATGTGTCTGGTGTCTGTAAACGTGTTGACATATTTAACAATATCTGTATTAGAAGTGTCTGGTGTCTGTAAATATTTTGCTACCTTTAACGAAAGGCTATATTAGGAGTATATGGGGGCTTTAAGCATTTAATAAAGTCTATGTTACAAGTGTGAAGCGATTGTAAATGTATTGTTATATTTAACAAGTCTGTATTACAGAGGGTTGATTACATTATATTCAAGCGATTTTGGAGCCTCACTACGTTGTTACATTCCATGTCAGGCTTAATCGGACGACCGTACCTTAAAAATAGTTCTGCAACATAGTTTCCATTGCAACTAGCTGAATAATAAGACTGTCATGTCCAAATCCCACCATTCCTCCGTCCACGTTCCCCATAGCCTATATATTGTACAAGTACGACAGTTTCCCAGTGTCCGTTTCAACTAACCAGTTGCACAGAAATCCACAGGGTCTGCGACTTCACCCATATGTTTTCGTATGGAATAACATGAATATTGTCTCATTCTCCAACAGCTTGAGGTTGCGATAGTTGAGCTGATATGTCGTGTAAGCCAATTTGTTTATACGTGATTTTTGTCACTCTTAGAGAAGATGACTCTTGATTATGTTGTGAGTTGTTGTCTGGATCACGTGGACTGCTTTTGTTTTAGTAGATTCTAATTTGTTGGAAGACGCCACGCTTTACTTATCACAACCGAGGTACAATTTGTTGCAGGTCTCTTTCTGGATGGTACTTGTCCTCCAAGATGATCCATATTCCTTTGATTTCCAATGCCATTAAGTATAAGGGATATCCCGGTCTTAGAAATTCTAAATCCTTATGATTTGAATGTATGTATATTTTAAGTCGGAAAGCGCTGTTACGTAACATTTAAAGATGTAATGAATTTTCGATGGCATCACATTACTTAGTAAAGCCAAACAATGTCAAAATGTAATTCTGATACATATCGTTCCATTGAAATTTATGTTGACTGTGGTTATCACGTAACTTGCTGACTGAAATATTCAAAATCGTTTTAAAATAACATACTCATCCCTATAGAAGTGTCTGGTAATTGTAAAAGGGTTTTTGCGAGTTATTTCAGAAGTCTTCCATTCAAAACTATGAATGTAATCCAACCTCTTTCGCTTCATTTTTGTGACATATCCCTATGTACATTTCGTTTTAACATACACTATTTAGAAAGTATATTATGATGAACTGGGTGCTACCATTCCGAATATTCATTTGATTTTAGATGTTTTTTAATCCTGTTAGATCACCAAAAGACATAGAACATATGTACGAAATTTCAGATTATATCATTGATTTACCCCCTGTCTGAATTTCAGTCCTCGTAGACAGATCTTTATCAAAACAGTTATATTAGCCCAGTAAATGCACAAACTAAATCAATATATAATACTTACTATGTTTCCTGTAATCAACATAATTATAACTTGTCACTGGAAATCAAGTTGAGTTAATGGTAATGACACGTGAATGAGGTTAAGTAAAGTTGTCGAAGTCAAGTTTATGCCATTCTTTAAGGTATGATACGGTTTTCGTGTTCTGTTAATAATGATTCAATAAATACAAGATACCATTCTTCAATCTGGCGAAGGCCAAAATGGGCGAGAAGAAAAAGAAAACCAGAAAGCGACGTACCATTCTACATCAGATAGTACAATTACTCATAAGTAGTAGCTAATGGTAGTAGCTAATTATACCACAAAGATCATTTAGAGTTATCACGAATCGCTATATGCCGTAATCAGGTAGTGTTAACCTGTGTTATTGTTTTCTGAAATTTTAGAAAAAAATAAACAGTACAAAAACGTGCTGAAACTAACCTGTTAAACCGTACAAACAAAGGAAGAATAGCACTTTGTTATTCAAAAATATTGTTTCTTCTAGTCATTTAAAATATTTTCTCTGTCTTTGCGCTTCTATTTTGAATACTTCTGTTTCAGAATTTTTGCGCTAAGCTACACAAAATGTTATATGCGCTTAGCTTGAGCTAGAGTAAAGTCAACTAAACAACAGCATTCACAGCCAACTCTTGGATTACTACTGTCTGACCGAATAGTAGGATTTGACCGTCACTCTTATAACGCACCGATTATCCTAAAGTGTGGACCACCTTCTGAGGCAACGGGATACGAGCCATAAACTCTCTTATTCACAGTCCGAGCACACTAATCATTAGGCCCGACCTAATTTTTGAATACTGGACAGGGAACAGACACGTACTTTTAGTCTTGTTTGTTTGTTTCAGAATTTCGCGCAAAGCTACACGAGGGCTATCTGCGCTAGCCGTCCCTAATTTAGCAGTGTAAGACTAGAGGGAAGGCAGCTAGTCATCACCACCCACCGCCAACTCTTGGGCTACTCTTTTTTGCCAACGAATAGTGGGATTGACACGTCACATTATAACGCCCCCACAGCTGAAAGGGGATTCGAACCCGCAACCCTCAGATTGCGAGTCGAGCGCCCCCCCTAACCCCATGGCCATGCCAGGCCTATTTAGAGAAGTTCTGATAGAAATAAGGCATTCATTAAATAAGCTCAGTACGAAATAAGTGATGATTTAGTCGTAATTATTAAAATAATAACAAATGTTGTCTCATTGAAAAATTCTCTGTAATGTAACTTCAACCTACGTCAATTACATTTACAGTTCACTATGTGATCTAGACCGATTTTCGTGCATCACATTTAAATAATTATACACCTACATAGTTATATACACACACATGCTTATTTTCACCGTTAAACTCCCACATATTTTAAGCTCTCATAATCCTTTGTGCCTTTCATCAACATATACATGTTATTTAATTAAATGGGAACTCTTTAGCTGATAATTTAATTTGCATTATTGACTTAATATATAAATTTAATCATAAAACTTGAACCTCTAAACTGGCCGAACCTTGCGAGATAATTTGAGGATTAACCACAGAAATCATTAAATGTAAAAGTATCCAGCAGAAACAAAACAACTATGATTTGTAATATTCTATCTCGTTGATAATATTCAGCGTTTTGTATTCAGTATTTAGCTTAACTTTAGCTCCAGTTATCAGTATTGCAGATTAACTCAGGCTTAATTATACATGTATATATGTTACCTGCTAATAAGGATTTATCTTCACAAAATTACATTTTTTAGCGCAAATTGAAATCTTCTGATTGCTATGTTCAAAGGTAGTTATTAATTACCAAAATTTGACGAAATCTTGGCTCACGAGTGGGGATTTTAAGTAATAACCAGAAGTACTGCCTTAACTCTAGAATCATTTGCTTGAAGACTTATACCGCTAAAGGTCGGAGTTCAGATTGTTTTTTTTGGGGAGGGTGTGATTATGATTATGAGTGGGGATTTTAAGTAATAACCAGAAGTACTGCCTTAATTCTAGAATTATTTGCTTGAAGACTTATACCGCTAAAGGTCGGAGTTCAGATTGTTGTTTTGGGGGAGGGTATGATTATGTAAAGACAGCCATTTTTGTGTAAAATTCTAAAATAACTATCCAACCGAGGACGCTCGGATAAACAATTCGTCTGCAATGTCTGTTTCTTGAAACCGTTTTGAACTAATACGTTTCGGCCGAGACAAGATAAGCACAACGAGAGATGGATGCATTGTTTCCAGTTGCATTTTATTCGTCCCCGGTTGATCATCAGTAAGTCTCATATCTTACAGCGCTAAAATTCGGGTTTCGGTACTCGCAATGGGTATAGCACAGAAGAATTAATTAGTAGAGCTAATGTTACATATTCTTTAAAATACCTCTATCAATATAGGTTAGTTGTGGTGAGTAAAGTATTCGTAGTTTTGTATGTTAGCAGAGTTACTAAGGCTATCTGACGACTTCCCTTTATTTTGAACTACTAACCAGATGGTAGGCAGTCAGTTACCAGTAACCTACCACCCACGTTAAAGGATTGAATGTCATTCTTATAACGCACCCACAGCTTAAAGTGTGGGGAATATTTTATGGTATCACACGGATTCAAACTTGCCTCTCCGAAATCCAGAGCTTGATCACAGGTCTAGTTTTGTGTAAGATTACTGATGATGGGTAGAGTTTATCGGGATCGGACTAACTTATTGATAGGTGGATAATCCAAGAATAGGCTGGGTCTTGATTTTTTTTCTCTCGCTGAAATCTGCAATATTTGTTTTCAAAAGGAAAATAATATAGTATCGTATTGACGTTAATTTAACGATTCTGTAACTTTGATAACACTTTAATATCACTCGCTGCATATATTTTACATGTATTTCAATAACTAAGTATTATCATGATTGTACGGTAACAGTTAGGGTGGAATCCAATTGTTCATTCTGTCTATTCCTCACTAGACACTTTACACTTCCTTTGATATAGACACACTTTAGCCTTATCTCCAATGGCACAGAGTTTCATAATTTTAAAACAAAATCCTCAATAAGGTGTCGTTTATTTGTGTAACCAGATATCACTTTAATAACAAAAGAATGTGGAAATCGTAACACATTACCTTGTACCATATACATTATTACTTTGTACCATATACATTATTACCTTGTACCATATACATTATTACCTTGTACCATATACATTATTACCTTGTACCATATACATTATTACTTTGTACCATATACATTATTACCTTGTACCATATACATTATTCCTTGTATCATATACATTATTACCTTGTACCATATACATTATAACCTTGTATCATATACATTATTACCTTGCATCATATAC
>NW_013669452.1:21264-35635 GCF_000517525.1 Limulus polyphemus
ACCTTGTATCATATACATTATTACCTTGTACCATATACATTATTACCTTGTACCATATACATTATTACCTTGTATCATATACATTATTACCTTGTACCATATACATTATTACCTTGTACCATATACATTATTTAGTTTTAGCATTTGTTTTTCTCCCTATTTTCCAATTTATTCAACACGCGATTAGTGTTTTAAACACACACATAAAATTTATGTTCTCTTTCTGGGCTATCTGTTGTTGAGGGTTTAGTCATTTGTGTGTATTGCCAACATTAAGTATTTTTAAAATACATAACTATTAGCTATGAAATAAGACTATAATGTTATTTGTTTGAAAGTCAGACACTACCAGAGTCTCACCGAAATACAATATTTAAATAATGTAGCAGAAGAGTAGACATTTTCCTTTTTTATTTGTAACATAAAACATTTACTTGTCATAAAGCTGTAACTTATATTTGTTTTAGCTAAAATGTTCACCTTGTGAAATTTTGCTTTCATTAATTCGTGTTTTGTTTAATACAAAATGTGATTTAGTGGTATTTTAAAGATTGAAATCATGTTCAACTTACAGATTATCCGGATTTTATTGGTTAGTTGTTATTTTGTTTTTGAACACGTATAATAACCAGTTAGTAAGAACTGTGCTTTAACTCCAGTACTTTCCCTATTTAGTTTAGGATAATAGGTTTATAGTTTATTAGTGTGGGTTATTTTACCCTCCTCGACTCTTGTCTGTAGTTGCCAAACCTTTATGTCATTTTTAGGACGTGGACTTTATAAGGAAGAAAATCGAACATAAAGGAAGTAAAGTGCGGTAAAAAGGTAATAGGACAGGCGATAATCGCTTGGTATATTGTTTTTAATTACTCCATAAAAAGGTAATAGGACAGGCGATAATCGCTTGGTATATTGTTTTTAATTACTCCAATTTGTCCAGTACCGACTGATTCTTTGTGAAAGTTTGAATCAGCGAAGTTAAAATGATGTTGTTTGTTCTTGAGTCTTCTGTGTTTCTAACATTGTGTGTGTGTAAAGAGTAATGTGTAATCTATAAACGCGATGTTTGTTGTAATAAAGTGTTAATTGTGTTTGTCATAGTCTGTATGGTGTGACAAGCAATGATTACTAAACTCAACACTTCTGTAAGTCGCACGTTAAATACCATCTCCAGTGTTGCCTTATTGTTTTATCAATACATGATGTGTCAGATGTAGCAATACATAATATTTCACTTTTCAAAAGAATCTATTTAGCAATAACATTTATGGATCATATACATTCCCACTTCAGAGTATGTTCTTTGGTTTTCGTGAATAAAATATATCATCACGCGCTGCAAAAAAAAAAAGAAGAAGAGGAAGACAATTAATATAATTCACATTTGGCTCAGTGTGAAGACAGGTAATATTCAATGTGATTCACCTTTAGCTCAGTGTGAAGACAGGTAATATTCAATGTGATTCACCTTTAGCTCAGTGTGAAGACAGGTAATATTCAATGTGATTCACCTTTAGCTCAGTGTGAAGACAGGTAGTATTCAATGTGATTCCTTTTTGGCTCAGTGTGAATAAGGGTAATATTCAATGTAACTAACTTTTGACTCAGTGTGAAAAGGGGTAATATTTCAATGATTTGCTTATAATAACTAACATGTAATATTATAAAGACGAACTGCTTCACATGACGATCTTATTAACGTATGTATTATTTTGTAAGGATTTCAGTAAATGATAGCTATCAGCATTTGTGAGTTAATCAACTGTGCTTTTGTGTATCGGCTTCTTTGAAAAGTTTTCAGACTGGACGTTGCTTAGTCGCCTTAGTGGTCAACGTGCCCAGGCTGTAAATTCGAGGGTTTATGACTGGCGTCGTGTTACCGCACTTCGTAACCTGGAATGCGATATAAGAGTGATTGTCAAATCCTATTATTTGGTTAAGCATGAGTAGGTGGAAGGTGCTGTTCATGAGCTGCATTCATTTCAGTAAATGAGTAAAAACTGTTCTACACAGATAGCCTTTATTGCAACTTTGAGCGAAATGGTTAGTCTAAACAATATGCGTTCAGACTATTCTAGGTCAACATGGTCAGCCGATGTAGCTGCCAGAGAAGCGAAATTTATAATAATTGAATGCAAAATCCTCCCTTCCTCATTACAAGTTGATGAAAGTGAATTTCGATTCTAATAAAGAAGAGAGCGAATTGAAAGAATATAGTTTTGGAGTAAATGTGTTTTTAAGGGATAAAATACCGTAAATAACATGGGACCTATCAAAAGGCTATATATTGAATAATTAAAAGTTAATAAACTTTCGTCAGACTCATTTCCCACACAGGAATCACTAAGGCTTTCTTCCCTCACTTAATTTGAGTACAGAGACGCTTCTCCTCTATACTTAGCTCAAATATAGAAATTATCAGACACCTTCCATCTATACCTAGCTCACGTACAGATATCATCAGGCGCTTCCTTCCTATACTTAGCTCACTTATAAATATCATCAGGGGCTTCCCTCCTATACTTAGCTCACTTATAGATATCATCAGGCGTTTCGCTCCTATACTTAGCTTACGTACAGATATCATCAGACGCTTCCCTCCTATACTTAGCTCACTTATAGATATCATCAGGCGTTTCGCTCCTATACTTAGCTTACGTACAGATATCATCAGACGCTTCCCTCCTATACTTAGCTCACTTATAAATATCATCAGGGCGTTTCCCTCCTATACTTAGCTTACGTACAGATATCATCAGGCGCTTCCTTCCTATACTTAGCTCACTTATAAATATCATCAGGGGCTTCCCTCCTATACTTAGCTCACTTATAGATATCATCAGGCGTTTCGCTCCTATACTTAGCTTACGTACAGATATCATCAGACGCTTCACTCCTATACTTAGCTCACTTATAAATATCATCAGGGCTTCCCTCCTATACTCAGCTCACTTACAGATATCATCGGGAGCTTCCCTCCTATACTTAGCCCCCTTACAGATATCATCAGGCGTTTCCCTCCTATACTTAGCTCACGTATAGATATCATCGGGCACTTCCCTTCTATACTTAGCTCACGTATAGATATCATCGGGCACTTCCCTTCTATACTTATCTCACGTGCAGAGATCATCGGGTGCTTCCCTCCTATACTTATTTCACGTGCAGAGATCATCGGGCGCTTCCCTCCTATACTTAGCTCACGTATAGATATCATCGGGCACTTCCCTTCTATACTTAGCTCACGTGCAGAGATCATCGGGTGCTTCCCTCCTATACTTATTTCACGTGCAGAGATCATCGGGTGCTTCCCTCCAACATTTAGTTCATGTACACAGCTCCTCAGACATCTTCTCCTCTATTACTTAGCTCATGGACAGAGATCACGAGGGTATCTTTTTTCTCACTTGATTCACGAACGGAAATTATCAGACGCTTCTCCACAACATTTAGTTCACGAAAACAACTCAGCAAATTCTACAATTTCACACCAAACTTACATGCACTGATTTTCGGTTTAGCAGGTTTGACAACAAGTCTAAAACTATAAAATTATTTTTAATGCATAAAATATTTCTGCTGTGTAGAAATTATCTGATCATGAATACAGCACCCTAAAGGACTTCGTAAGTGAATGAAGCATTTTTGTGATTTAAACGTCCTGATGTTAATAGAGCGAGTGAATAAAACCTGTTTATGAATTATTACACTGTAAATATAACACTCTACTGTAGATGAATTATCCTATTGTAAACAGAACAGTGCTGTTTGGAACGTTTGTTTTGAATGAAGGACATCACTCTATAAGGAACTTGAAACTGTCATTTGAACATCTTATTGTAATTGAACATAGTGAAACGTGTGCAACATATTCGAGTACGCAGACAGGATTCTAAGCTTTAAAACTCTCAAAGTGCTTCTTCTTTCAATATCAGTTTTATTTTTGTGCAAATCTTTAGGCTACAAACATACATTAGAATGCTATTTGTTTGTTTGTGTGTAACTAAGCACAAAGCTACACAATGGGTTATCTGTGCTTTGCCCACCACGGGTATCGAAACCCGATTTCTAGCGTTGTAAGTTTGCTGACATACCGCTGTGCCACTGGGGGGCACTAGAAATCACAATTTAAAAAAAAAGTTATATTACGTTCTGACAGCGTTATTTATTCTAAGAGTATCCGTTTGTTTTAGTATATCTAATATTAATAATTAAAGAAGTTTCCAGGAAATGATTATTGTAGCTCCACTAACAGCGAGCATCTGTTTTCCCGATGATTCTCACTAAATGTCAATAATTATTCTTATGGCAGTGTATTATCCAATAACTTTTATCGACTATAATTATCTTAACATAATTATCCCACCGGATATTGAACATTCACTTTGGACGACAACTTGCAATGGGTAATGAGAAATAAATATTATTCATTGCATCAATTTGAATGTAGATACAACGTTTCAATCGCTAATGCGATCTTTGTCGAGTACGGGATGAAAAGAAACGCACGTTATAATGTTTCATACAGTTAACGTGACGTCACCTGATACAACACCTTTAAGTAAACTTCTCTGTGACGTCATATAAACAATCCTAAGCCAAAAAATGAAAATTTAGACTAACTCCCTTCGTTTTATTTCAAGATATTCATCTGTTCTATTAAAACATCTTCCATTATTTTAGCTTTAGTCCTGTTGTTTTCTTAAGAAATAACTTGAATGGCTTTATTTTTATTGTGGTGGGTGTCAAGAATATTTAAATGTTGATAGACATGCAATGAAGCTCGTTTATATTTTAAATTCTAGGTGATAAAGTACCATATAAAAATTGGTACACTCTGCACATTTTTTACTATAGACCACCTCTTTTGCAAATGGCATAGATTTAAAGTTACTGGTTGGCTGCCTTCCCTCTAGTCAAAATTATTGCCGGATATATATCTTCATATCAGAAATGAAGCTGAACTTAGTATTTTATTTTTGTTAAGAAAACTTGCCGCCACAAGGGCTTTACCTCTTCAAACCATTTGAACCAAATAACGAGATTGAACGTCCCTTTGATAATCATCCATAGCTGAAAGTATGGAGCGTGTTTAGCAGCATATCGCGGACCCAAATTTGGTCCTGAAGGAAAGAAGATTCACATTGATTGGTGCTCTAAAGAACAGTGGCATTACGTCAAAGTAATTAAAAACTGAGGGTTAAATTAGTTTAGTTTTATAACGGAATTGAAGGTAGTTTTTAACGCTGTATCCAAAAGTAGCAAAAGTCTCAGTAACAGTGGTCCCAACTGGTCCAAAATTAAAGTTACAATTCAGGTGGTTAAAACACTTGGCCTGAGAGGTACATTTTGCTTATGTGTGTAAACACCCTATAGGGGGACTTAGAAACACTTATATTAAGAAATAATGTAGCATATCATTTAACTGACTTTGCTTTTTTAAGTCTAAGTAATTTGATTCCATTTGTTTAATAGTTCTTTAATAAGATCATTCATTAAAATTTTATACTACTCATGATCTGCCAGTAATTTAATGAATAATTTCTATCATTTCGTTCCCTTTGTCAGCATTCATAATAACAAGGTCATTGTTAGCTTTAAATTGCTGTAAAAGTTTGTTAAATAAACTATGAAATTACAACTTCAAAATATTTCTGAAAATATAGCGAAATAAAAATAAATTAAGATGGTAAATCAACTTTGGATCGTAGGGAAAATTGCAATAACTTGCAGTAACTCAGTAAAGATATTTATTATATAGTATTTTCAACCTGAGCGGCACCTCATACACAACATGAGCTAAACGGCGAGATCAGAGACGTCAAGGCTGAAGCATGGTCATGATTAATTCAGAAATGCTGCCCATAAGGAGAGGTACCATTCAACAGCACCCGCCGTCTTCGCAAAACTCTTAACTGAATAGTAGGCTTATCTGTCATAGTTGAAACACCACCTCCCCCATAGATGAAAGCGTGGAACATTTTCAGCAGTACATCGTGGCTCGAACCTTGAGCTCAGTAGGCAAATGACCATACGTCTCATTAAGTAAGCTTGCAAACTATGTATATGAGGAAAATAGTTAAAATTAAAAATAAATTGATTTTTCGCCGTTTAATTCTCGCTCACTCGTCAGAAAGTTCTGATAAGAATGAAATTAAAATTATTCTGACAAATATTAGGACTACAATGACAAATTAAGCACAAACAAATAAAATCAATAAAAACTTCATATTCAATTCAACCTAATTGAACACATTTCCTGTACCTATTTGAATAATTAATATTTCGAACGAATTCGAAAAACCACAAAAGTAAATAGAGAAATCTGCAATAATTCAAACAAAAACTCTTTTTTCCGATGAAATTCTCTTCATGCGTAATAATCTATCTAATCAAGCAAGTTCAATAGTTCCCCTTTGTTATTAAATGTTATAGATAATTATTTATTATTCTAGAAACCCTCAATATATTTGATAAAAGATGTCTTTTATTTTCACGGAGCCAAAAAATCGGAAACATTATAAAAAAAAATTCTCGTTAGCTGGAATTTGATAAAAGTTGTTTAATCACTCACCAATATGTAAATTTAGAATATTAGAATTTATATGTTATCAATATATGAGAATGCATCCTTTTGCGGGGGAAGATCTTTTGAATACTTCGTCCTCTTATTCTGAGAAACTTTAACGGAAGAGTGCGTGGGAAATTTCCGTGAAACCTTCCTGATGATTCTCTTAGATCGATTACACTCTGTGTGGGTTTTTATGAAGATATAGGTCACTAAAACAAAACTGACAACTCGTGAAAAGTTCTTAATTTTTTTCCTAAAGTAACTTATAAAAATGAAAAATAAGATCATTAAGGTGCATTACTTGTTGTTTTTTTAAGAAGACAATGCGTCCCCTAATAGCTCAGCGGCAAGCTTGAAGGTTTATAACATAGTTATATTCCCTTTAGTGGGCACAGCATAGGTAGCCAATAGGGCAGCTTTTGGACTTGAAAAAAACAAATTTATTAGCTCTTCTGTACACATCTTTCATCTTTTATTTTCCATTTTCAATACGTTTGGAGTTGTTTTTTTAACACCTTGATTTGGTATGCTCTTTTTATACTTACTGTCTCATTTAACACTATGTAAAACACACCTTATATTCTAAATAATAGACATAGCATTGTAAGTATGTCATCATTGCAGAATAGAAGGGAAATGTGTATTATACAATACGTATAAAACAAAAACTTATTAAAGTTTCTTACGTAATTAATCAAAAAACTGATTCATACAATAACTATGCTTAGATTACAAAAAATAGCCAAAGTTAATATTTTGATTGGCGGTAACATATTTATCATCCAAATTCTGTTTGAAGAACCAAACTCTAAATAAAATAAAAACGTAAATACTTTGTTTGTTTTGAATTTCAAGTTACCCTTCTTTCTTTGTTATTCTAATAATTAGGTGGTGCCTAATTTTTAGGTTTAAAGCAATGTCCATCCTTGGATGCACAGATAATAAATATCCAAAGATCATGATCCCGCCAATGTGGAAAGAAAATAATCAAACACGTGGTATCGCAGTTGAGCTAGGTAAAGGCAAGGTTTCGTTTTTAAAGGAAACTTTCAATTAGTTAATCTGACAAGTGATCCTGACTTCGAAACTTCTGAAGGAAAGTGATGTAAGCCAGATAACACCAAGTTTGTTGGTTATTACTCAGCCGGATTTCATTGTACTGTGATTATTATACATTGTTTGGATATCCCAATGAGCGGAAATATGCACTAAAGTATAATCAATTCACCTGGGAATATCACACTTGCAATCGAATTTGTTTCCCATATATATCTATAAAACTCAGAACAACAAGCATTATTTAATAATAGCAAGTAATCATATACAATTAAATGTCTACTCGTTATGTATTTTTTAACGGATTTCGTAGGCAGCACTAAACCTAGAATTACAGTAATTCGTAATCAATTACCCAAGCGTTATGAATTAAAATTTGCTTTAAATTACATTAACGAGAAAAATTAGTTAGTAGAATTTATTTTAATTTTATCATTTCGAAATTAAGGTTATTTTATTGCAATAGATATATGAAACAATGTCTCTATAGTCTTTAGCATCATTAGTTTATCAGCTAGTTTCTCTCTTTATTTGGCTCACCATAGACAAGTCAAGTACGCCATGGTAATTACTGAAAATATTGCAGGATAGGCAATTGCTTGAAATAAATACAATTTTGAAAAACTTAGCTACTTGTATGCCATTTTAAATGTAATCGCATTTTAAACGTTTTAAAATTCGAATTGAAATGATTTAAAGGACATTAAACAAAAGATAATAAACAAACAACTGTTATATTTAGATTATATGGGCCTGGTGCTCAATATTACACTTTAAAGTTATAGAGTTCGATATTCACATAATGTCGTTCAGGGGAAAAGGTATATGGTAGGTTTCCTCCCCGAAGATACACATGATCAGAATGGCACAACATGTTCAAAGCTTGATGGTCCCTTGTGATTCGTAGTGATAAAAACACAGCAGCAAAAACGTTTCGTTTCAAATAGAGAGGTTTCATCAACTCTTTAAACTGAATGGCTTTCATAAAGAATAATATAACCTGAGTAGGATGTATAAACAGTTTTAAGGGCAGAAAAAATAAAACTAAACAAAAATGTATTTTTCTATTACTCAACGTTATTTTCAAGTTAAAACTAATAAATAAAATGAAGAAACTAGAACAGTTTCTTTAACATCATCATTAACGACTTTTTAAAAATGATCAATAAAATCCAAATATCCAAAAATTATCTCATAATATAAATCGAAAAGGGGGGAAAAATGACTAAAAAAATGATTTAAAATATAAAAAAACAAATAATGGTGATGAGAAAAGTACAGATAGCCCATAGTGTAGCTTTACGCTTAAAACACAAATAAATTGTTTGTTTGGATGAAGTTAGGCACAAAGCTACACAATGGGCTATCTGTGCTCTGCCCACCACGGGTATCGAAACCCCGGTTTCTAGCGTTTTAAGTCCGCAGACTTACCGCTGTGCCACTGCGGGGTACACAAATAAACAAAGTATCATAAAAAATCACTTTGACCAAACATACCGCTGTGCCACTGCGGGGTACACAAATAAACAAAGTATCATAAAAAATCACTCTGACCAAACATACCGCTGTGCCACTGCGGGGTACACAAATAAACAAAGTATCATAAAAAATCACTTTGACCAGGCATGCCGTTGTGCCACTGCGGGATACACTGCGGGATACACAAATAAACAAAGTATCATAAAAAATCACTTTGACCAGACATACCGCTGTGCCACTGCGGGGTACACAAATAAACAAAGTATAATAAAAAATCACTTTTACTGCTCCTTGTAGTTAGACTTATTCGGCGTTCAGATAGTAACTTTAAAGTTTAATATTCTTTAAATGTATTCGAGCTATATTTTTTAAACGATATCTGCTTATGTAAATGGATTATTTGCATATTTTGTTTGTTTGTTTGTTTTTGAATTTCGCGCAAAGCTACACGAGGGCTATCTGCGCTAGCCGTCCCTAATTTAGCAGTGTAAGACTAGAGGGAAGGCATCTAGTCACCACCACCCACCGCCAACTCTTGGGCTACTCTTTTACCAACGAATAGTGGGAATGACCGTCACATTATAACGCCCCCAAGGCTGAAAGGACGAGCATGTTTGGTGTGACGGGGATTCGAACCCGCGACCCTCAAATTGCGAGTCGAGCACCCTAACCACCTGGCCATGCCGGGCCTTATTTGCATATAAGTACCAATGTCTGAGAATTACGAACAAATACTATTTTGCAGTAGTGTTATCTCATTTCACTATTACTGCAAGATTCACATATAGAAATCTGAAATGAAAAAAGGTTTTACAAAAAAAATCTAACTCATACTTTTTATATAATACCACCATAAATTTTAATAGCCTACGAATGTGCGCAAATACATGAGTGGGTTTTCAACATCATTTTACGTAATTCTGAATGGGTCAGCAAATGTTTTGATGTAAGGTTAACATATACGTTTGTTTTGTTCACAGAGTGAACATCTAAATATAAACAGTGTTTACAAACTTGTGTAACTTCTCTAAGAACTTTTTTCTTTGAAATTTGAAAAAAAGAAAAAGAAATGAACGTCTATAACATAATTAAAAAAAAAACGATTTAATAAGACTAACCAGACCTGGCATATCATTTGGCTAGGTCGTTCGACTTGCAATCTGCGGGTCACGGGTTTGAATCCCGTCACCGAATATGCTCGTAAGACTAGCGCAAACAGCCCTCTAGTATCTTTGCGCGAAACGTAACAAACAAAAAATTAAAATAACCAAAAATATTTTCTTTAATGTAATTATTTATAGCTTTTCCTAACAGAGGGCGCTTCTAGGAAGTATGAGAAGGTATGAGAACAACATAAATTCGAGGTACTGAAGAAATGGAATAGAATCATTACAATTATAAACACAAATACTGTATCTGCTTTTGAATAAATAGATAGTAAACTGTGTAACTCGACTTTATATTGGAAATATATTTGGAGATTTTACAGAAGGAATAATTTTATGTTATGAAGTGCGAAAAATCGTACTAATATACGAAGGGTAAAAATGTCAAGTGTATATAATACATAATAGCACACTCACTGCCTGATATTAAGAAATCTTCTTATACAAACGATTAATTGATAAATAGGAAGAGTTGGGGAAAATAAGTAGGAAAACGCACTTTTGTAAATAAAATAATCACATATATATGAATGTCCGGTGCCAGAATTGTTTCACATATAAGACGTTTTCCTGATCTCAAATTAAACAATTTCTTAAGACTATATTTGGAAGTTACGTAAAATATACTATACATAAGTTATTTTCAAATTTCAGTTGGCAGTAGGTAAACGTTTATATAGCTCAATTAATTTTCAACATGTAAAATCTCTGCAGCACATTTATTATAAACATTTGTAAAACTTGCTTTGCAGTAAATTAAATCTAGAAAAAATGGAAACAGTTTAGCATTTATAAAAAGCAGAAAAATTTTTTGTTTTCTGAAAACGTGTTTAGATTACATTTAATTGATATAATATTTATGTGTGGTAAAACATAAGCTTAATTTAAATTGTAATAAGGATATTGCTATATCTATGTATGTATTTATTATTTTCGAATCTCTGCCAAAAAAGAATTGTATGTTAATTTATGTAACTTCAAAACTATATGTATGTGTTTCTATTTCTACTTTTGTCTAAATGCTTACCTATTAGGGACACTGATTGCGTATCATTAGTGAGAGAATTAAAAGATAGATATCAGTGTTGAATGATAATTGTGACATATTCAAGTTTATCTAACAGGTATCTCTCACATTTCAATAACAATACTACATTCATCATTGTAAACTAAATCACCTTCTAGTTACATTACGGGAAGTGGGAGTACTAGAGAGGTTTCTTGCAGAGCAACCATTCTTTGTACTCTCCAACCAACCCCCCTCACAACCCACCCCCACACACACACTTGTAAACCATTTTGGTTTTGTTTGTTTGTTTGAAGTTAAGCACCAAGCTACACAATGGGCTATCTGTGCTCTGCCAACCACTGGTATCGAAACCCGGTTTCTAGCGTTGTAAGTACGCAGATATACCGCTGTTCTACTGAAGGGGGGGGGGAGCACCATTTTGGTAATAATGTTAGAAACAAACTACTTTTATACTCCAGATAATTAAAAGAGAACTTATATTTTAACCAACCTTTGAAGTGTAAAGGTCGTGTTTTTATTATCAAAATGTGTAAATCCCCCCAGTAGCATTACAAATTTTGAAAGACACTTGCGAACCCACAATTACGCTTCTTGGGTTGACTGTCTCGATTGCACGATCTCAATGAAACATGATTATTTTCAATCTCATGTTGAAACAAACACTAAAATTTATCTCGATAATATGTTATTAAATGAGCTCGTGTCTTTACTGACATCTCTCGGAGCTGCAGCACGTGTTTTATATATAAGCCCCAAGTCGATACTTCTTTATCATGACATCTTTGGTTGTTGTAATTTTAAGAAGCTCCGCCTATTATGACGCTTATTACTTTGGATGTGACTGTCCTTCCCCAATCAACACTTTTATCTTCTTCCTATTCCAGCTAGCTCTACTTTCGGAAACCGGTTTCCATAAAATAATTACTCCTGTCATGTAAAGCGCCGCCGTAGAACAGCGCCCAACGTAATAATACAAATCTCACAGAGACCGTGCCCCTCCCCTGTGTGGGAGACTTCCCTGACAAATCCCTTATAATCCGTTGCACCTTTCAGTGTTTGTTACTTAGCAGCTCATTGTTTTCGAAACTTCCCCATATCCATAGTAACGAAAAGAAATCCAGACAGAATACGAAAATCTCTAAACTTTTGTAAGCAACATCTTAAACGGCTTATTTTCAAACTTCAAAGATCAGTTATGTTAGGGCGTTTGTTATTATGTATGAGTATTTCTCTCTTGGCCTTCCTTCAATTTTCCGATGGCTTTATCCAAGTTTTGCAACCAGGAATAGGTGAGTCCAATTTAACTCCTTGGATAATGTTGATCATTTTAATCGCTTCTTCAGAACAGAATATTTAATCTCAACACTTCCCAAAATTTTCTTCACTACTTCTTCACTGACAGAAAAATATCTTTATGAAATAAGTAAACTTTACTTTTAGTCCATTTTTCTTAGTTAAACAGTCCTTCATCAGTGAAACAGTAAAACAGCTCTTTAAAAAATAGTTTAATCGATCTCATATAGAGGACTATAAACGGCACGTTATGCGACACACTGGGTAAACGGCCATATTAGAGACCCGAAGGTTCAAGTATAGCTCTCACTAATTTAGAACTGCTGGCCAGATTGAGAGCAACCATTCAGCTCTACCCGTTGCATACACGATTAATTTTAACCAAATATCGGACTTTATTATCACATTTATTACGCGCCAACAGACAAAAGTGCGAAGCAAATCCACAATATATATTAAGGGGTCGAACATTACACCTTCAGATCCTCAGACCGGCACGCTAACCACTAAGCAACGACCGGCACTAGAACTAAATCAAACTATAAGATTGATAATTGTAAAAACTATTTTCTTATAAGTAATTATTAAATCATCAGCAAATTTTAAAGCCAGAAATGTACTCTTAAGATTATCAAGAAGTAAACTGACTGAACTGTAACTGCCTGTTTTCTGAACCCCTGGCGTGTAATAAAATAAGCGTAGTTGAATAACTTATCTTAAAGAACTTTGGAACTAGAAACCAACAACACTTTCAAACAGGCACGTGGCGCATATGATGGAGAAGGAAAAAAATATATGGCCAGAAATAAACATTGTGAAAAGCGCCGACTTCTGTATTTTGCAGAATGGTACCACTAATACCACATGTGATAGAAAACAAGCCCTACGTCTTCTTACGCTGCTATATGCTGGTGCAACTGGTCCTGACATCAACTTAATGGATGCCAATACACGTCCCCATCATGGTAAGCTGATCTAAACACCTCGAAATTACAGTAAAGTACTACTCAGCTATAAAAAATAATGTTGTTACACATGTCGTTGGTTCTTTGGATGTGTTCTTGGTACCATTGCAGATGATCTGTATTATACGTGGTTCTAAACGGAACACATCTTATTGACTTGGCTCTAACCACAAATTTAAGCTGCAAATCTTTAGGTTACACATGAATTGTTTTTTCACATCTTTAAGGAATGTTTTAGTAATAATTCATAAATGGGGAGGTACAAGAACAATTATTAGTGTTATGAAATGAGATTGTATGGGCCTACTCTGTTGCTGTATCATTTGGTCATTCATTGTCATCTTCAAGGCCATAATCTTCAATAATTTTGTTTATATACATCATACACCGAAGGAACGATGTAGGCAGTAACACGTGAAACATCTTAAACATAAAATTAACAAAATCGTTCCTCAAAAACAACAGGCTCTAATGTATACCATCCATGTATATGGAGTTGTTCTACAAAATATGGCCGTACAAAGGTTGTTACACAAACCTAGGTTTCAGGTTTAAGGTCAGAACTTTGCATCAGCATAACCTTTGAAGGGTCTGAAAGTATAAAAAGTACATAAATACAAATCCTCTATGTAAGGTAAAACACAAACTTTTGCTGCAACTGCTCCTAAATCATCAAAATAACGGCACAATATTCAGTAAGAAACACTTTAGCATGGTCCTACTGTTTGTAGAGTGTCATCAGTAAGAAACACTTTAGCATGGTCCTACTGTTTGTAGAGTGTCATCAGTAAGAAACACTTTAGCATGGTCC
>NW_013669452.1:36591-52587 GCF_000517525.1 Limulus polyphemus
CCCACGACTGAAGGGGCGAGCATGTTTGCTGTGACGGGGATTCGAACCCTCAGATTGCGAGTCGAGTGCCCTAGCCACCTGGCCGTGCCGGGCCAACATACTGTTAAGAGTCGTTCACAGTTTTCATCAGTTGAACGTCTATGTTAAAGTATTACCCAACAACAACTTTGTCATATTTTGTGTAATAAACTCTATCACACCCGGATGGGTGCATTCACTTCACTGTCCTATCGATTTAAATATTATAGAAAATAAGCTTCTAATTGCTCATTTAAAACAAAAGTTCTAGGGCTTTATTGAATTTTATGCATCAGAATTTTAGGTTGATATCAGTTCACCCCGATTCTTTAAATGAAATCGTTTTTTTATATATATATGAACTTCCTGAACTTTTTCTGGCCATAATACGAAACTTTCAGCACCTTAAGTAGAAAATTCTAATAGTTTTTAACAATAGAGCGCTAACTTAACATTGTAATTTAAATACAATTGTAGTTTTATCGAGTTTTAGGCAATTCCTGTTTCTCAACCTCCATTACGATGGTGTGACGTACTTGCCTATAACTCAGTTTCGAGAAGGTACAGGCTAGAAACTAATAAATCTAAACATGAAATGAGAGCTTTATATATATATATATTTTTTTTTTGTTATTCCAACTGAATAGGCTAATATGGCTTCCATTTCAAATACAGATCGAAACAAAATGACAAAAGCTTAGCTTGGTGATATGCTTCTAGATGATAAGATGTTTTCAACAACTTCCACCACAGATACAGTTCTAATTCTTCGTTCTAAAACTTTGCTTTATCATTTTATACGTCATTTTAATTATGATGTTGTAGTAAGGTCTTCAAAAAATATATTTCAGGACTAGATGAGGTAGAGTTAGTTAAATTATTATGCACTGAACCGTATCAAATTTCGTTTCGTCGACAAGGTCGTTGTGTTAATTATAATTATATATATATATATATATAGGCCTTGTCGTCCTAAGTAACTGTTTGAATGAACAAAGATGATCACTAGGAGAAATATATATATAAATTAGTATACAACAGGTTTAAAACTTATTACATCAAATGGAACCTTCTGATTATCAATTTTAAAATTTTGACTTGTTTGTATGATTAAAACAATTATTTTTATTGTATACCAATGATCGTAAACACAGTGAAACTGCGTGCTGTGTTTTACAAATCAAAACAAGGGCAAAATGTACAGTTTTATAACATAAGAACTTTATAGGAAAGTTCAAAAATGTAGGAAGACATAAAAATCAATAATTAAAATATACAAGAAAGATAAGCATTTTAATTATTTCTTAATAAAACATTTCACACTGAAATATGATGAAAATTTCAAACAAATACCATATATCAAAAATAACTATTTATTTGTCGAAGACAAATTATTCTCTAGAAAAAAGTTTCGTCTAACCGTTTTCTATTATCGTGAAAATAGCAAGAAATCTGACAAAGGCTGTTTACCTTATCTGCATTTATGTCTATAACTGTTGTTATTTTGGAACGACTTGGGTAATTTTGGGTTAAATTATTTCATTTGTTGTTGTCTGTACTGTTGAAATTGACATTTTTAGTTCATATTAATAAAAGTTTCAAGAAGCATGACCTTGAAATGAATCTTGAATGAGCTCAATTATATTACACCTCATTCCTTACCTCTAACAATTATCTTCGTATATCTCTTCATTTCTGAATCACCTGGTATATAGAAATTGTCAGTATCGCAGTCATTTGACTTACCATTGTAAAATGTTTTTCATTGCCCACCAATGACAAAACTAAATGGCAAAGTTACTAATTCAAAGTTAATTAACGTCAACAAGTGATTTTCTTATGAAAATTGTCATTAAAAATGGAGATTTCTAGCAGAATTCAGAAGGAATGAAACTGCTAAAAAACAAAGTAACGTACGGGTAGAGTAAATTATTGGGATTAAATAGGATAGCATACAACCAGAAGACCTGTTTACTAGCATCACTTACGAGGCAGCCGACCTCCCATGGGATTGTGATCTTCTACTCAACTCAACTGATTTATGCTTTGTTTCCACCTATGTTAGATAAAATAAACTGCTAAAGGCAGAATTTCGCTTTGGTTTGAATTTCTCTTCTTGAAAAAAAACTAACTGTTAAAGGCATGATTTATACTTTGTTTTGACTTTCTATTCTGAATAAAGTAGGAAATGTTAGTAGGCAAGATTTATGTTTTGTGTCAGTCATCGTCTTTGGGTGAAAAAGGATATTAATAATCAGCAGAGTTGATAACCTGAGACCAATCTACTTTAAAGAACTGAGCCAAAACTAAAAATAAAGTAATAATCGACCAATTTAAAAAGAAAAAGACACCCAATTACAGATTTAGTGGTTACAAAATGCAGAAGAATACAGATATAACACACACACACATATATATATATATAGTGATTACCAAGTACACATGTATAACAGATACATTGGCTAACCAATACTGAAATCTCGACAAAAGCCCTGCAACTTAGTTTCCGTTGCAAAGGTCTCCATTGTAAGGTTTTCATGTCATAAGCATACCATTCCTCTGTACAGGCATTCCATATTACATTTAGTGTATGATGACGGCTGTTTCCCAACACCTACTTCGCCAGTCTGATCTCAAAGAAATCCATAGTGTTGCATCCGGTGAATTTGTCAGTATCTTTTTGGATGGAATAGCATAAAACCAGTCTTATTCTCCAGCTGCTTGGGGTATGTAACAATAGAACAGATATATTGTGGAAGTGATGTGTGTACACGTGACTTGCGTGTGACACTTTTCTAGACGACGATTCTTTTTGATTATGTTGTGTACTGTTGCTTGGCGCTCGTGGACGGCTTTTTGCCACTGAGCTGTGTGTTCATTGATTCTCACCTGTCACAAGATGCTGCACTTTACTTAATATGGTTGGGGTACGACTTTTTGCAGATCTTTTTCTAAATTATCTTGGTACCCCAAGCTGATCCATATCCTATTGTAATACCGTTACGTATAAAGAACATATCCAGCTTGGAAATTAGGAAACCCCCGATCTGAATACATGTTTATGATTTAAGCATATGAATATTTTACGTCAGTATAAGCTATTATATACCCTTCACAAAAATGATCAATATACGGTTGTATCACCCTACCTATGAAATGCTAACCAATATCAAAATATAGTTCTAATCCCTTCCCTTCCACCGCGACTTTAGATTGGGTGTATTTGTAAACATGACTTGCTGATTTCATATTCAAAATCGTTTTAGTATAACACATTTAACCTTCTGTATAACAAGCAAAGTGTTTATAAAATGCAGAAGGATACAGCAGTTGGGGCAGTCTTGTGATGCCAGACTAAAGAAACACGACTGAAAGTGAAGTATGTTAAATCAGCATTCACAATCTGCCATAAAGGAACAAGAATTTCTAGGAATAGTTAAATGGTGAAGTACGAGGGATGTCCAAACTGCGTATGAGTTGATGGTGAATGAATAAAAAGCAATAAATAACCCCCATACTAGCAGTTCCACCAAATGCAGTGTTTAAATCGTATATATAGTAAACAAAGGCAACACAGCAAGTGTAAGCACCTTCGAGGAAATAACGTGTGCAAACAACACCTGCAAATTAGTTTGTCTGACTACTGTTTTGTTTCCCAAATATTCACATCTGGAGCTGCTATCCCCCCACAGATGATTTACCACTTAACTGATATAGCATCCTTTGTTAGTCCTGGTTTCTTTATCCAATTTATAATCGCTTTTTTAAACTCTATTCTAACCAAAGAAATCAAATTCCTGATTCGTAAAAAAAATAATTTTTAGTATAGAATTAAGATTGTATTCAAGGAATTTATTAAAAATTCAATGAACGTGGACTTGTGATTCAGGGATAAATTTCAGAGTTTATAATGTTATACGTTAGGGTTCACTTTCCGCGGCAGACAGAGCGCTATAGATCGTACAGCTTTTGCATTCAAACAGAAACATACTTAACTTTTTTATACATTTGATTGTGAAATCCTCAGATTTTTATTTTTGAGTATCGGTTTCAGATTTTTATGAGTTTTGCACCTTCCTTGTGGCTCTGGTTTTGAACAGTAAACCCATTATTATTCTTTCACAACTATAGTTCTGGGTTTGTCACTTTTTCCGCCAGTCTAGACCTTTTAGTTTTTTTTTTCCCATTTGTCTACTGACGTTGCAGCTCTCGAATGATTACCGAACTGACACTCATGTGGAAAGATAGAACTGTCACCTAAGTTTGCCTTCTTGTGAATGACCAACCATAAAAAAAAAACAACATTCCAAGTAAATTTTGTTTTAAAATGAATTCTAATCTTCTCATCAAGTTGATCAGTATATCTTGAAAATATAGGTTCTAGGCTTGTCTGATCCTGCCAGGAAGACTTAGTTCTTATTTATTGCTTTTGGACTAAGTTCTATTCTGTTTTGCTGTAATATCCAGTGATCATTAGTTTCAGTTAATTTCGTTTTCATTGTGTTTCTCTATACTTCAAGCAGTCTCTGTGTTAACGTATTCGTGTTTGCACATTTAACTCAATATGGTAAGTCAAGCAATAATTAAATATTATTTTAGTATTTATGTTGTTTTTGTTGTCAATATTCACTACAGTGAACCTATATTATTGTGGACTAATGCCAGTAATTTATCATTCTGAATTGTTCAATAACCATGCTGTTTAAGGTATTAAAAAGGTACTATATTATTGTGGACTAATGCCAGTAATTTATCATTCTGAATTGTTCAATAACCATGCTGTTTAAGGTACTAAAAGTGAATATGAAGCCATTCTCACAAAGTTGTATCGGTAAATAAAAATAATATTTAAACAAATGTGAAGCGCAGTCCTTCATTCGATTCACCACTTGTCATTGAGTTATACCGGTTTCACGAAATTACACCCTTCATCAGTAATCTTTGTTTATGCTTTCTTTTGTTTATTTGCCGGGATGCATTCCACACCTCGAAAGTCACTCTGGCCAAGGGCCAAACGTAAAAAGAAGAATTACTGATGAAGGATGAAATTTCCCGAATCGGTATAACCCAGAAACGCGTGGTGAGTCAAATGAGAGACTGAAGTTCACATTTAGTTAAATATTATTTTTATTTACCAACATACTCGTGTGCGTTTCTTCTTTCATTACGGGTCATTTCAATACATCCAATTAACTAAATCTATTAAAGCTTCTGTTTTTCGAGTCAATTTACTGTATAAGGAATACCATACAGCCTCAAACTACTTAACGTCTATTTAAAGTACGTCGGGTAAAAGCCAGAAAATCCAAGGCTAATTAATCACGATCAACTAAAAGGTATTCTTTATTTAACTACTTCCCAGCTATATATGGTAAAAACACTGGGTGGACGAATTTTTGCATTCTTATTTTCCTTCAGACTTCATTTGTATTCAAATCACACACTTGTTTCTTTTAATGAATGCGTAATTGCCTATTAAACGATGCTGTACAACTCCTAATGTTCTTGGACATCTCCTCTTTATGAAACGTACGTGTATTAAATGAATTAGCCAGATTGTATGCGTATCTATAGAAAAGTGAATCTGCCGTTTATTATCCCTATACCACGTACAGTACATACAAGCGTGCATTATACATTGCATAGAATAATTAAAAGGTAATCAACATTTCTATTACTGAAATGCCTATGCTCTCTCTCTATATATAGTGATTTCACATGATCTTGTCTCAGTTGTCAGCAATGGTTCTTCGAAAGCTTATAACGTTAAAGATCAAGTTTCCACACCCACGGTGGGCAAAGCACAGGTAGCCCATTGTGTAGCTTTGTACTTAACAACAAACAAACAATTGTTAATTGATATAAATCACAGAGTTTAAAGTGCTCCAAGCTGCCCTTCGAGTTAGACCTAAAACAAGAAGACACTTTGATATTTCGCTCATGGGAGGAACCATCAACGAATATAAGTCAGTGAAATCCCAACAAGCTCTTGTGACTTGACCACAAGTGTCGTAAGCAGAGATTGGAAACGCTTCAAATCTAGTGGTAATGTTTTTAAGGTGTCTGTAAAAGGTAAACTATGATACACAACGGAAACAACGGCCACTATCAGTCGAATCAGAATAACTACGCTGAGATTAACTCAATGTACTTTCAGTATGCCAATACAATGTATTCTGCTCAGAGCGAAGTCAATAAGATACCTTTTGCTTACAAATAAGACAATAAGATGTATTCCACTTAGAGCCAAGTCAATAAGATGTGTTCCGTTCAGAACCACGTATAATACAGATCATCTGCAATGGTACCAAGAACACATCCAAAGAACCAACGACATGTGTAACAACATTATTTTTTATAGCTGAGTAGTACTTTACTTTGTAGTTGAATAACTTATCTTAAAGAACTTTGGAACTAGAAACCAACAACACTTTCAAACAGGCACGTGGCGCATATGATGGAGAAGGAAAAAAATATATGGCCAGAAATAAACATTGTGAAAAGCGCCGACTTCTGTATTTTGCAGAATGGTACCACTAATACCACATGTGATAGAAAACAAGCCCTACGTCTTCTTACGCTGCTATATGCTGGTGCAACTGGTCCTGACATCAACTTAATGGATGCCAATACACGTCCCCATCATGGTAAGCTGATCTAAACACCTCGAAATTCGCCGAGTGAGTGGCTTGCATACTCACCGACTTCAATCCCATCAGCAATAATCTAATGTGTTCTTAAAAGATACTTTTCATCCTGTCAAGTGGCTCCAAACCCTAAAGGTGCCATGGAAACAGCTCATTCGGAGGAAGAATCGAAGATAATTCAACACTGGTTTTAAGCATGCAGCATTGTTGCCAGCACTGTTGCTCTTGCTGTTCTGGGTAACCATAAATCGTACTGAACTGAAATGTCATGAACTATACAAACGTCAATCCTACCTTTACCAGCATTGACTGAATGATCACTCACTAACTTAACACATGACATATCATTAGATGATCAAGATTATGTCATATCGGTACTTTTGGCATTCATAATTGTTTGTGCAGTATAGGTAAATATCATGCCTCAAATGAATACCTTCTTTCCTTTTACATGATAACAAGTTCTTAAAAGAAGTCTGTTTGTTTGTTTTTAATTATGCACAAAGCTACACAAGGGCTATCTGTGCTCTGCCCACCACGGGTATCGAAACCTGGTTTCTAGCGTTGTAAGTCCGCAGACATACCGCTAAGCCACTGGGGGGTCCTAAAAGAAGTCATGTTCTAAATACATCCATGTCAAATTAGAACTACCTTTCAGTGTGTGAAGAAGGTGTATAATTTTTTTTACGGTCTTTCTCAGTACAATATTTTCAAGTTAAATTTAACATAGATGCCTGTGATCGATTTAATCTTTTTAAATTATAACTCATAACTCCGTACCAAATGTTGTAACTCTATCTAGTAGTGAAACGATAATCAAAACAGTTATCAATTGTAAGACTCTAAAGGCTTAACTCTTTTTTTTTAACGTTGAAAGGCGTACAAATGAAAAGTGCATCAATGGTTGCACAATGCACTAGTATTTTGGATGGAAACCCTTCACTCTACATGTAGTATTACACCTTGTTTTCATGCTGTTTATAAGTGCGGGGTTGTGGAATACTGCTCCCAATATTATGTGTTATTCACCACAATTTATACAAGTTGTTTGATCATTTATTAACCTTCTCAGTTTTACATAAGCCCATAGAGCATCAGGAATGTTCGTATCGAGCGTTTCATCTGCCTCTTTACCGTCTATATATCATTTCACTTCATTTACTGTATATTTAGTGTTAATTGCTTACTGGAAGATGAATCCCTGTCGAATGAGTCGTGTTTCTCAGATAATGTAATTATGAAACAGAATTTGCATGTACTTGTTAGCAATCAGGGTGCAAAAAACTTTGTGTATATCTCCAACGCAGTTTGCTAAGATGCAACCCTACTTCACTCTAATGTGTATTTTATTGTTCTCGAGGAAGCATTCACACCTGTATTTACAGTTAAGTGTCTTCTACCTGTTACACCTGAGACACTTAACATTTTCTTATTTTGAGAGTTTCGGTTTTATATATTGACCACTTCTATTATTAAGAATGCCAGTCTCACGTACCCTCAGAGTCTTACATACAACTCCTACTGAAACATGTAGTCTTACATACAACTCCTACTGAAACATGGAGTCTTACATACAACTCCTACTGAAACATGGAGTCTTACATACAACTCCTACTGAACCATGGAGTCTTACATACAACTCCTACTGAACCATGGAGTCTTACATACAACTCCTACTGAACCATGGAGTCTTACATACAACTCCTACTGAACCATGGAGTCTTACATACAACTCCTACTGAACCATGTAGTCTTACATACAACTCCTACTGAACCATGTAGTCTTACATACAACTCCTACTGAAACATGGAGTCTTACATACAACTCCTACTGAAACATGTAGTCTTGCATACAACTCCTACTGAAACATGGAGTCTTGCATACAACTCCTACTGAAACATGTAGTCTTGCATACAACTCCTACTGAAACATGTAGTCTTGCATACAACTCCTACTGAAACATGTAGTGTTACATACATCTCCTACTGAAACATGTAGTGTTACATACATCTCCTACTGAAACATGGAGTCTTACATACAACTCCTACTGAAACATGTAGTCTTACATACAACTCCTACTGAAACATGTAGTCTTACATACAACTCCTACTGAAACATGTAGTGTTACATAAATCTCCTACTGAAACATGGAGTCTTACCGCTATCTGTTTTTCCTTGACCAGTCAAAACTTTGATAGTTCAGTTCTGAAAGCTATGGTTAAATTCACATTAGCGACACTGCTAATAGTGGACATAGTATGACTGCCTTCACATTTATAGGCTTTATACTGACGTGTTACTTTCTGATTGGTTGGTTGTAAACTATCAACATGTGATTGGACTCTGATGCGATTCATTTTCACACGATAAGGGGGTGTCATTCCCTTAATATTTGCCTTTTGTATTCTTTCGTCCTCAGTGTTTGCATCATTTCTAGTCCTGTCTATCTTATATAAGATATATGTAACTAATTCGAAAGTGATCGTTAACAACTTTTAAATTCAGAAAAAGTGTCGGTGATAACAAATACAAAAGACCAAACATTGACAAGAAAAAAATAGTATGGTGGCGTTTCAGACAGTATTCTTAATACATAGGGTTGAGTATGTTATATTAAAACGATTTTGAATATGCAAATCAGTAAGTCGCGTGACCAATAATAGCCGATAAATTAATTTCTTTTGGAAATGGTATGTAATAGTCCATTCTGACGTAAAACATTCATACAATCAAATCTAAAGATGTGTTCAGATCGGAAATTAAGAATTTCCAAGACGTGGATATCCATTATACTTAATGACATTGAAAACCAAAGAAATATGGATCATCTTAGAGCATAAGGACCATCCAGAAATAGACTTGCAACAAGCTGTATCCCAGCTGTGGTAAGTAAAGTGCGACATGTTATAATATATGAGAATATACGAACACAATTGTAATGGCAAAGGCTGTCCACGTTTTCTGATGCAACAATGCGCAACATAACAAAGAAAAATATCTGTCTGGAAAAGCTACACAAGTCACGTGTACACAAGCTGCTTTCACAACATATTTATTCAATCATCGCATACCACAAACAGTGAAAGAATGAAACAGGTATTGATGATATTCTATATAAAGAAATATAGGTTAAGTGCCTGGTCACATTGTCTATAGATTTCTGTGTAATGAAACTGTTGAAATCGGCACTGGGAAACCGTCGTTCTCGTACACTAGATGGCATATATCAAAATATGTGAAATAAAGGATGTGCTTCGGACATGACAGCCTTAGGATTGAGACACTTTTAATGGAAACTACGCTGCAGGGCTATTGTCAAGATACACAGTCGTCAGACAGAGCATGATTGGACGTTACGAAGTTAACAGTAACGAAGCGGTGATACTCCCAAATCGATCTGACATAACGTACTCAAACTTTGTAATCTACATTATAAATATTAAAAACAGAGGTCACCCGAAAAGTAACCATAATATATTTTCAAGCAGTATTTTCCCTTGGTTTCTTTGCTATCTTCATACAGGTGAAACTTAATGTCACATTAACATCACAAACTGGACTTTTAAATTAAGTGTCACATTAATATGATAAACTTGTATGACCTGACTTTTCAAATTAGTGTTACATTAACATCACAAACGTGTATGACTGGAAATTTAAATTTTGATCCTCCCAAAAAACAGAAGCAACTGAAACGTTGACTACTTAATGTATTTGTATTACATTCACACAGAAAAATCTAATCACTAATGTTTTCACTTCTCAGTTTTTCTTAATCTATATGTTACATTAAAAAAATTGAGAAAGAAAGAAAAATCCGTTTATAAACACACTAACGAAAGAATATATATATATATATACAAAATTTTACCAGTATTCTTCGGTTTTACAATAAGAAAAACACAGGGTGAGGCACAATTATGTATCCACCCGAAATATTGTCCGCTTTGGGCCATATTTCTATATGTTACTTTTAGAGGCATATAAATGCAAGTTCCAAGCAAATTTTGTCTCTATAGGAATGTACCCTCCACATGTTTCCTGACATGTAGTATTGTTCACTGAAGTATTTCATGAATGTGGTCTGTGCCTCGACGACGGAGCCAGTCTTCTTAAAACAGTGACGAGTTTCTTCTGTTGCTGCAGTGTCAGTACACGAGTATCTTCTGTTGTTGCAGTGTCAGTACACGAGTAGCTTCTTTTGCTGCAGTGTCAGTACACGAGTATCTTCTGTTGCTGCAGTGCCAGTACACGAGCATCTTCTGTTGTTGCAGTGTCAGTACACGAGTATCTTATGTTGCTGCAGTGTCAGTACACGAGCATCTTCTGTTGTTGCAATGTCAGTACACGAGTATCTACTGTTGCTGCAGTGTCAGTACACGAGTATCTTCTGTTGCTACAGTGTCAGTACACGAATATCTTCTGATTCTGTAGTGTCAGTACACGAGTATCTTCTGTTGCTGCAGTGTCAGTACACGAGTATCTTCTGTTGCTGCAGTGTCAGTACACGAGCATCTTCTGTTGTTGCAGTGTCAGTACACGAGTATCTTCTGTTGCTGCAGTGTCAGTACACGAGTTTCTTCTGATGCTGCAGTGTCAGTACACGAGTATTACCTGTTGCTGCAGTGTCAGTACACGAGTATCTTCTGTTGCTGCAGTGTCAGTACACGAGTATCTTCTGATGCTGCAGTGTCAGTACACGAGTTTCTTCTGTGCTGCAGTGTCAGTACACGAGTTACTTCTGTTGCTGCAGTGTCAGTACACGAGTTTCTTCTGATACTGCAGTGTCAGTACACGAGTATTATCTGTTGCTGCAGTGTCAGTACACGAGTTTCTTCTGATGGTGCAGTGTCAGTACACGAGTACCCTATGTTGCTGCAGTGTCAGTACACGAGTATCTTCTGTTGCTGCAGTGTCAGTACCCGAGTATCTTCTGTTGCTGCAGTGTCAGTACACGAGTATCTTCTGTTGCTACAGTGTCAGTACACGAGTATCTTCTGTTGTTGCAGTATCAGTACACGAGTATCTTCTGCTGCTGTAGTGTCAGTACACGAGTATCTTTTGTTACTGCAGTGTCAGTACACGAGTTTCTTCTGTTGCTGCAGTGTCAGTACCCGAGTATCTTCTGTTGCTGCAGTGTCAGTACACGAGTTTCTTCTGCTGCTGCAGTGTCAGTACACTAGTATCTTCTGTTGCTGCAGTGTCAGTACACTTACCATTTTTCCCCACCAGTGACTACAGAAAACACGAGAGTTTGAAAAACTTGCATTTATATACCTACCTGGACAAGTAACATATCCGAATCGGGCATTATTTCAGGTGGGTACATCATTATGCCCCACCCTTTATATCATACTACGTCACGCATAACAAAGTTAAACAACAGTGCGTCAAATATTCGTCTCACAGAAAGAAAAAGTATACTGCATTTTTAACAACAGTGCATGAAAAAACCAGTTCATAGTATGTAATATATATCACCAAGTATACTGTATTAGAGGTGCTTATTGCATCATAAATGTATCGTGTAACAGCTCTACCGCTTGTTGTAATTTACTCTAAACTAGATTTAAAGCATTAACAGTTGATAAGATCCGGAATAAAAGCAGCAAAGGCAGAGAGCTTATGCGCATGTGAGCTAACTGGCCACGTCAGAGGCCACTAGCATTCAGGTAGAGCCGTCCATAATTATGAACAATGAAAGCAGCCAGCTAACGGCATCCGTTTCCTCGAGGGTTTTACTTGACTCTTTGAACTAAATGAGGTGATTAACTGTCACTTTTATAATGCGCCTAAAGCTGTAAATACGAAGCGTGTTCAGTGATGTCACGTGTCGAGCCCTGGACCCTGAATAAGCAGCCCAACATGCTAATCAAAAGGCTTGATTGGTTCCTTACACTAAAGACACGCAATCAAGTTTAGAAGTTTGTTAATTTAATATTTTGATCAGCATTATGTGCTACATATTCTGCTTTTATGCAAATTGACGGCATTCCAACAGGTATTTCATTCTGAGTTAGGTATGACAAAGAACTTGAGCCAATATATTTCCAATGAAGTGGCAAGTTTGTTTGTTTGTTTGTTATGAACTTTGCGCAAAGCTACACGACCCCCCCCCCCCGGATTTTCGAAAAGAAAAAATTACTAGATATGTAAAGTGATTCTTCCATGTTATTGGAAAATGATAAAGTATTTGTATTTCGATTTCATATTTTTTTCAAACTTGAGTTGTTGTTTTTTCTGCGGCGCCCTTGACTGCAAGAATTTTTATTTTGTACTAGCAAATTAATTACATGTGTGGGTTTTTAGGTCGTTGTGCTCGTGGCGACGTTTTTTTATTAACATTTGTATATCTATTATATTCGGAAAGTCTCCTATTGGGTGAAATTATAGGTGGGGAGTTGGAAATGGATAATTAGTTTACGTGTTAATGCAGCTTTAAGAACCCTTTACATGCGATAGAACATTTTCGGAAACATACTTTTAAGCTGTCACTTGTCGTATTCAAAGTCAGGTTAAAAATTACATGTGAGATATGGCTCAAGCTCTTGCAACTGTGTAAGCACATCTCGAATTAAAGAATAAATGTCTACAGAAAGAAAGATCAAGGCTTGGTAAACGAAAAATAAAGTTTGTGAAATGAGTAATAGTAATAGTTTTTAATTAAACTCCTGGAAAAAAACTTATGACTAAGAACAAGCTTCACGTAAAAATAGTTAAAATGCAAAATTAAAAGCATAGCCAAACTTTACATAAACAAAAACGCTACATGGCATCGCAAAGCTTAACTCTGTTTTTCAGTTGCAGTTTTAACTGCTTTTACCGTCTTTGTTGTGAGTCAGATTTTCATGGACCAGAAGTGTTATACCAGTGAACTTATATCCAGAGTGTTCTTCAGCTTATTTTATGTGCTGAAAACTGTATGATTGTTTCTAGCAAGCAAACCGTGGGTCACCAGTGGGGGAGAGGATGCATTTTGGACGTGTACATAAACTACAAGTATGTAGTGCGTAGATATTATCCGGTTTATTTGTAAAACTTGGTTGAATATTTATTTCAACATAACTTATTAATCGTCGATCTCATCATAACACGTGTAGTTTTACTTGTATATATATATATTATACCTCTAAACATATCTGAGAAAGATGCACAGTAAACAGGAACGAATCCTCCTGAGAAAAACGAATACCCAGAAGAACATCGTGGCGACGCCCATGCTATAGCTGACTCTCCTGTTGTATATATTTCATGTCAACATTTTTTTTTGAATTTTTCGTCTATATTCTGGTTTAGAAACACCTACTGACAACTACGATGTAGTTGTCGCATGGAGTAGAGATACTTTGAATTCTTGTGATCCAATTTTTTCTAATTTTCAGCTACAAAGAGGTGAAATGCAAGTAGATTCGTTTCTGACTTAAAGGAGTTAAGACTCGCTGTTGACTTTTTCATTTTCATTTCTACAGCTTCTACTCTGTTGATTGTTTTTTTATTTTCCTAACTTTATTCCAGTGCAGTAATGTTTTTCTTTATTTTAACTTCACACCGAGTATTGTCCCTTTAATTCCACCTACAGCAAATTACTTTCCTCTTAATGACAAACTTTAAAGTACTAAACTTACCTTCTCCACAGGGAGAAGAATGTAATATATTTGTGTTGTCGTGCTGCTTGATTTTAATAAATAAATAATCTTTGAGGTGATGTTTTTCTACAGTTTCAAGACAGTAAGAGGTTAATATATGAAGTCATAAATTTTAACCGTATATGTTTTTAAGTTCCTTTTAAGCTCATTTTCAATTTATTTATTGTTTCAAAAAAACTTTAACTTATAGTTTAAATGATATATGTTTTCGCACAAAACTACACAATGGACTGCCTGCGCTCTGTTCGCTGCGAGAATCGAGCTCCGAATTTCATCAACATTTATTGCTGAACAGCTTCTAAACTTCACTGATGTTAAATCTTGCTATAAGTTTACCTTTAATTTTGTCTAAAGATTTTTTCGTGCGTTTTGGACGGATCCATCACACGATCTAGATGTAAACATGCCGAACAGATTAACTCACTTCAGAAATCATCTAAAGGACAATAATAAAGTAAATGATGTTTCATCTTTGGTTAGTGATTACTTTGTCTAATGTGTTTCTTTGTTTTCGTGTTTCTTGTACGGATCCATCACACGATATCATCTGATGGATCCGTACAAGAAACACGAAAACAAAAAACACATTAGACAAAGTAATCACTAACCAAAGATGAAACATCATTTACTTTATTATTGTCCTTTAGATGATTTCTGAAGTGAGTTAATCTGTTCGGCATGTCTACATCTAGATCATCTGATGGATCCGTACAAGAAACACGAAAACAAAAAACACATTAGACAAAGTAATCACTAACCAAAGATGAAACATCATTTACTTTATTATTGTCCTTTAGATGATTTCTGAAGTGAGTTAATCTGTTCGGCATGTCTACATCTAGCTAGATGTGGACACGCAGAACAGGTTAACTCAGTTCGGAAGTCTTGAAAAGAACAATAATGAAATGAATGATGTTTCGTCTTGGGCTGGTGACTCTTCAGAGTTTATCCGTTCAGGTAGAGTATATTATTCAGACTTTCTTTCCTGTGAACCTTTATACTACTGATAAAAGAAGAAGTCATTAATTTTCTCAAAGGATTGTAATATCAAACATACAACACAACATCTATTTCTTATCCTATTGGAAAATTACTTGTAATACATTATGTTTTATACTTATTTTAAAGGTATTAGAAATGTATTTAAACATATCTAATTTCAATCTGAAAGAAATTTTAATATAACTTGGATATTTACCACTCATATCTGTACTAAAGAAGTCTCCTGTAATTACTACGTCCTATTTGAATACGCATTTCTGCTACATCTCTACTACTTCTTATGTACCATCTGGTTACACATTCCACAAAACATTTAAAATATAATTAGTTGGCGTTGTTTTAGTACAAAGCTATACAATGGGCTATCTGTCGTTCACGAAAATCGGACGCCGGAATTTAGCGTTGTAACTCAGTAAGCTTACCGCTTACCCACCAGGGGACAAGATGATTAGAATTTATAATATACTTTAAATCCTGTTCGTACATGTGATGATATTTCTGTCTGAATGGATGTCTACACTGTATTTATATCCTTTTTTTAGCTAACACATCTACTCTACCTGAATGCACAATAACATTACTTTCTGTGTCCAGTCTATTTGTTTGTTTTGGAATTTCGCGCAAAGCTACATGAGGGCTATCTGCGATAGCCGTTCCTAATTTAGCAGTGTAGACTAGAGGG
>NW_013669452.1:52957-59926 GCF_000517525.1 Limulus polyphemus
CCATGCCGGGCTCTTCTGTGTCCAGTTCGAATGCACGTCTACCCTACCTTGGATTACCTTTTTGGAACACTACTTTCTATACCAACATTTGATGCTTCACTACCTTACTATCTAAGTTATGTCTGGATAGATGTCTACCTTATCAAAGTAAAAAATAGCAAATATAACAGAATCATTAATGTCTTAAACAAAAAATATATACATCTATGGTCAAGCGTTGCATAGTGGTTAGCGTACCGGACCTTCAATATGAGGGTTCATGGTTCACGTGCGGTTGTTGCAAAACTGTGCTTCTCACGTTGTAGCTGTATGTGCGTTATAAGAGTATCAGTCAAATTCAATTATCTGACTAACTGCCTTGCCCTTTAGTGTTTTATTTCGAATTAAGGACGGCTAGCACAAATAGCCATTGCGTAGCTTTATAATATCTAATATAAGCGAAACCAATTTATTCCCAACGTTTTGACAATAGGTAAGTGCCTGGTGTAGGACTATTGCGGTAACTTTACAAATAAATTCAGTTCTTCGTTTGAGAAGTTAAGGCACTGTATATTTCTGACCTTATCCTTTAACAAAGAATATATGTAGCTTTAAATATTAGTACTAGGTCTTCAGAGAAGATATACAACTCCCAAATAGTTCAGTACAGGCAGAAAATTTACATTATATAAAAGAATCAGAAGAATGAATAGACAATCATACTTTAAGTGTAACCCATACAATAGTAGCTATAATAACAGATGGTACATTAATAGATGAGTGGATAAATAATTAGAAAAAGATATGATACAATCATAAAAAGAAAGGTGAATTTTACGCATTATGATATCATATAAAAATACCTTTTGGGTTAAATGGTGTCATTTTTCTATTATTCTTCAGTCATAACTGAAAATTTCAAGTTGATAGCTGGAAATACAGAATCATAAAAAAAATTCATATTTAAAATTGCTGTTATAGGTGAGCTGCATTTCACCAGTGACATTGATAACAACAAGTTTTATTAAAGAAAGTCTGGATGTAGTAAAAGAGGTTTCAAAACGTTTTCTCACTTTAGATAAAATATGTATTCTGAATAAAATGTCAGTGATGTGCAGAGTGTTCTAGGGATATATTAACACTGGCTTCATTTAAATAAGATATGTATTCTGAATAAAAGGTATGTCAGTGATGTGCAGAGTGTTCTAGGGATATATTAACACTGGCTTCATTTAAATAAGATATGTATTCTGAATAAAAGGTATGTCAGTGATGTGCAGAGTGTTCTAGGGATATATTAACACTGGCTTCATTTGCTCATTGGAAATAGCAACAAACTTATTGATACAGTTTTTGAAACTTCTCTACCCTATCCACACTTGGATATGCAACTTGTGATATCTACTTTCGGTAGGATAACTCACTTTTACAGTATTACTATTCTAAATATCGGGTTTTCATTACAATCACTTTCTAACTTCATTTCATAACTCTGTGTAGATACCTCACGGTATGATAATTATACATAGTTATAACACTTTCTACAGAATCATGTCATAATGCAGTGTAGATGCTGCACGGTATGACAAATATACATACTTATAATTCATTGAAAAGTAATACACGAGCTCGATGGTGGATAATGTACCATGGACTCTTCGTGCTTCGAATCACTCGCATTTGCAAGAGAAAATCCCCCCAGTGGCACAGCGGTATGTCTGCGGACTTACAACGCTAGAAACCGGATTTCGATACTCGTGGTGGGCAGAGCACAGATAGCCCATTGTGTAGCTTTATGCTCAATTGCAAACAGCAAACAGCAGCAAGAGAAAAAAATCACAAATGTTAGAAAAATTATTTCAAAAACTTATTTCTTCGCTATTATTTTTTATATTAAATGAAACAACTTTAATACGATATTTTGACCCGTTATGTTTACTTTACTTGTAAATATATATATATATATATATTAGTCTTCATTTGGTGGTAAAGCTTTAATAATATTTTCATGCCTTTTTTCAAATTTTTCATGCAATGTAAATATTCCCTTTAAAAGCAAAAGACACGTGATTAATACATAGCGTCATATTTCTCATATTTTTAACTTGAGCTTAACCGTATATGTACGACTGGGTCAAAGTGCGCATTTCACGATCTTAAAAAAGTACGTTAAGACTCCAAAAACCCTGTATGCTTCAAAATTTACTGGTTTTCATAGTGAAATGTAGTTTTAAGATGCATTATCACATGGGTGTATATTTAGAAACTAAACGTAGATAAGACTGGTTTTCATAGTGAAATGTAGTTTTATCACATGGGTGTATATTTAGAAACTAAACGTAGATAAGACTGGTTTTCATAGTGAAATGTAGTTTTATCACATGGGTGTATATTTAGAAACAATACGTAGATAAGACTGGTTTTCATAGTGAAATGTAGTTTTATCACATGGGTGTATATTTAGAAACTAAACGTAGATAAGACTCGTTTTCATAGTGAAATGTAGTTTTATCACATGGGTGTATATTTAGAAACTAAACGTAGATAAGACTGGTTTTCATAGTGAAATGTAGTTTTATCACATGGGTGTATATTTAGAAACAAAACTTAGATAAGACTGGTTTTCATAGTGAAATATAGTTTTAAGATGCATTATCACATGGGTGTATATTTAGAAACTAAATGTAGATAAGGTAAGTGAAAGTATTTGACTGTGTGACAAAAGTCCTTTTAAATAAACTTTATCTTTCAACATAACTTCTTTGACAGGCTCGAAACAAAAGAGAGACTACACTCTACAAAAACTTCTAAACATTTTGAAAAAAGTTGCTGCCTATCGTCGACGTCCGGTCCGCATCATTGGAAAACACATGAGATTTGGGATTAGTAAGAAGTAAGACAGCTACCGAAGTCGATGAATATGAATATTCTACATTCTAGTGTTTGATGGAATTTTCTGGAATCTTGCTTTAATTGTAGTTTTTGGTTTTGGTGTTTCTTACTATAGATACTGGCAAAGTAAAAAAATAGCTCTATATGATTAATAGGTAGACTTGCAATAATACTGATGATTGTTTGATTAGGTCCGAGTGCCTCAATATTCAAAAAAGATTTGTACTGAAAGCGCCATCTGATGAGATCTGTGATGTACCTAAGCAACCATAAAATATATATTATTGTCTTATTGAACCAAGATGATGGCTCTGTAGCTTTCAGATTTTGAATAAAGATATATCTAAAACAACCTGAGATAAAATAGAATCAACCTTTATCTTTGATATTTAAAAATGTCATATATATATATATATACTTAAATTTATATCTCATCTGCTCCAACTATTAATTTCCGAGGTGTTAATTGAACGTTATGTTAGGCATAAATCTCCCTTCTTTGACACTATATATGATAATACATATTATTTAACGTTCTTTGGAGTAATAAAACTTCCCATTGCTAGAATATCCTTATTATTGTTATATTATAATAAATTACTCCAAACATGATAAGATAATTAAGTTCGTGATAGCTTTTCGAAATATGTACTTTGATGTGATCAATAATAAAAAAGTTCAAAGTGTAAATATAATTGATGGTCTCGTATTTTAAGATTAATTTCAATCAAACTTTGGGTATTGATTTTATAAACCAACAAACATCAGAAGAACTCAGAGGTAGCTATTGTAGTATATTTGAGAGGAAAGGAAAGGGTCGACGTGTTTTTTGTTGTTTTTTTTAAAGCTCGAAGTAATTACATCACATCTTTCAGGACTTTGAAACGAACTGAAAATGTAGGGAACATAATTCCAAGGATTTGACTGATTGAAGTTCACCATACTGAACTATCATACTGCCTGACCTAGTGAAGGGAACATAATTCCAAGGATTTGACTGATTGAAGTTCACCATACTGAACTATCATACTGCCTGACCTAGTGAAGGGAACAACAACTATGACTGAGTGAAGTTCACCATACTGAACTATCATACTGCCTGATCTAGTGAAGGGAACAACAACTATGACTGAGTGAAGTTCACCATACTGAACTATCATACTGCCTGACCTAGTGAACGGAACATAATTCCAAGGATTTGACTGAGTGAAGTTCACCATACTGAATTATCATACTGCCTGACCTAGTGAAGGGAACATAACAACCTAGATATATATATTTGATAATACAATAGTAATGTTAATTTTAAGCCTAAAGGAAAGAGCGTAAGATAACATTATCTCCTTACCTTGGATGGTAAATAAAAAAATTTAAAAAATCAGAAGTTCAAGAGCGCCAAAAACCGTAGCGCATAAAGAACAGACAAAAAAAACAACAACAAGGATTTTGATATTTTTAACCTGAACGACACTTTTTATGACACAGGGGCTAAGCAGTTATATTATAAATCTCCAGGGTTGAGGTATAGCCGTATTTAATGTTCAACTATTAATAAGATGTAAAGCAGTCAGTTAGCAGCGCCCGCCTGTACAAGGGTTTTGTCCAGCTTTTAACCGAATAATGGTATCAATTGTCACACTTATAACGCGGAAACAGCTGAAAGTGCAGATCGTGTTCAGTGAAATTACGGTATAAAAGTTGGGCCTTCTAATTTGCAGCCTGGTGGAATTGTCACTTGCCTTCAGATAACGATAATCAAAGTTGAATAAATAATTTCAATATGCCATCAAGTAAAGACGTAAAATTACTATTAAGATAAATACTACCTCAAACTCCAGGTTATCTGGAGTTTGTGGTCGTATTTATTCTAAATAGTGATTTGTAGTAGTAAAACTTCTTTAGATTTGAATAAGAATAGATTAAGTAAAAAAATAAAACGTTTAGAGTTGACAAACTTGTTCTCCTTTTTATAAAACAACTTTATGAGCTATACATTCATATTATACTCTAAAAACGAACTTGGTTTTATTTCCTTCTTGTACTGGCAACACCTTTCCAGTTGATTTCCTTTCTATCAACTTTAAAAACCCGAATAAACAATAAATAATATTACTAAACTAAAATAAACTAAATACGACAGAAACAGTTAATTTTTACAATTAAACACTCTAAAATTCAAAATATAAATAATAAGTGACTAAAATTACTTTTAGGCTATATGTATACATATACATCTTCCTTCATATATATGTCGTTGTTATTGGTTGTAGCATGATTTACTTTGTTGTGAATATCTTCAAATACAATAATACCTTAACTCAAGTATCCTAGCAACGACCAAGAATCTTTTAAGCTGAGAGTGAACTGGTGAGACCCATAGTTTTGTTGTCACAGTATGAGCTCGTCAATAACAAAGACTGGCCATTTATCACAGCAGGAGGTTATATATTGTCAAGTTGAAGTTTAAGCTCTTGGTAACAAACATTTTGATTCCAGATAATGGATTTTTAATTTAGTTCAAGAAGATGGCACGAAACACTTTACAGACCAGTTACAGCAGGAGACTAAGTTCGCTTCAAATGGGCATTCTAGAGATGTTTAATTTTTACTGAACACCTACTGCGGTAACTAAAACATGCACATATGTAAGCACTTTGTCGAGTGACTCTGTCTTTTCTTATAACCGTGGTAAAACCAGTTTATTTTCAGCAGAAGAAAACTGTATCCTTTATAGATAAATGAGAAGAGCTAGAATATTTTCATTGCTAACGATATTATCATAACGACTTCTAATTTTTACTATACCAATTTAAGCGGGAAATTTGCGTTTGTCAAGTCTAGGTTTTAAATTTGTTTACAATGTAACGACAGCTGTCTAATATTTGTTTGTTTCTTTATTGTTAAACACAAAGCAACATAATGGGCTAGCTGTGTTGTGCCCACACAGGTATCTGTCAAGAGACTTACTTTTTGAGAAGTAGTAAAATATATATATAGGTGTGTGTTGGTATAAGGTTTCTTCTATAGTAGGTATCTTTGTTGGCGATAACTTCAAAAATCAATGAACAGCACTCACTCCACTTGTTTTCAAAATAATACATATATATTCGGAACGTATGTACAACAAATTATTTACACTATAGAGATTATAGGTATATCATAAACACTATTGTTACTCTCTGGTTGTTGGTTAATTTTCCGTAGAAATTATTTCCAAAAAAAAACAACTTAGCGATACAAGTCCTTTTTTTAAATTAAAACTAGTTTATTATTTCTTGATACAACTTTGTAACAATACAGAATTTCCACCGTCACTTTAAACTTCACTACTTTATTAATACACGTTATAAATCACAGTGATTCACACACTTTAGTTTGTTTGACTCAGTTATCTCTCTCTATGTATACAATCTGCAATTATTCATATCTATGCCGTCACTTCTCGCCTGTCTTATATATACGAAATAGAGGGCGTCTGGAGAACACTCGAGGTTTCACGAACAGACATGATCTTTCTAGACGTGTTACTAGCGTCACGTGACTTCCGCTGTCGTAACACTGCCTCTTCCTTTGTATTGTTCGTCCCGAACAATAGCCACTTGAATTAAACCATTAGAAAATTAACAATAACTTAATTAAATGGACAGAATTGGAAATTCATTTTAGATGGAGCAATATTAAGTTGTAAAAAGGCTTTAATATCAATTAAGTATACAAATAGCTAAATAACGATTTATATCATAAACTATCTTTTAATGCTTGGAGACGGCTTGAATGGGTAATGTTTGGACAAGGTTTTGTCATCATCAGGTACAAAACCTTGTCGAAATGTTGTACGTTTGCAGTTATGTTAAACTTATATTAAATTTTTTCTTCATTACCCATTCAAGCCGTCTCCACGCATTATTAGTCTCAAAGTGGGTTCCTCGTCATCGAATAAACTGCCTTTGTTTTATTACGATTTTTTTTTTCAGTTTGTTTTCAGAATTTGTTTTGTAGTTATACGAGGGCTATCTGCGCTCCTAATTTTGAACTGATTAATTAAAGGGAAGGCATTCAACAGCGCTCACAATCAGCTCCTGGACTATTCATGTCTGA
>NW_013669452.1:60926-63679 GCF_000517525.1 Limulus polyphemus
GCGCTCACAATCAGCTCCTGGACTATTCATGTCTGACCGAAAAGTGAGATTTGGATATTCTTCTTATAGTGCACACCTGGCTCCAATGTGCGGAGCTTGTTTTGTGCGCAACACGCGAACCGTGAATTTTGTAATTTTTACTAAAAACAGTCCATTTTGATGGTACCTGGAATAGTTTTTAAATGTGTTTTACACATATGTTGGTGCAATAAAGAGGGTGAGATCGCGTCTGTTGCAATCCTCGTATCTACGCGCATGCTTCAAACATAACTCTTTTCGAGTTATTGGAGTGGTTGACTTTTACGTCTAATAGCATTAAACTTCTTTATTGGTTAAAGTAACGTGTTCAGCACGCTATTATAGCATTATCTCAGACAAAGATCATTAAATGTTGTGTTATATTTGAAACTGAAATAAATATGTCTTTTTTCATCATTAAACTTAATTATTGGATTCTCAGTTCAGGAACGTTAACCGCTTTATCCAGGGAAAGGAAGGTTGGTTCTCTTGAAACGGTACAATTACTATCACCAAACTTCTGCCATAATCTATGAGTCCTCCCATCAGGTGACTGTGATATGCTACAAGAGACACAACATACACTCGTGTAATACACGAATTATGGGGAAGTCATCAGTAGAATGCCAAGCCAAGAATAAACACTTCTCAATATTTACAAACAATGACCTAACTATATGTCAAAAATTATGACTATTTTGGTTCGACTTGTTTCAAGTAGTCGTGCAAAGCTACACAAGGGCTGTCACGCTAGCCGCCCGTTACGTTGAATTGATAGGCTAGAGGATAGGCAGCTAGTCAACAGTACCCCTAACCAAACCAATTCTTGAGCTACTCACTCTAAACGAATAGTGTGTTTCACGAAGCGTGATTTACTATTACGACATATTTTAGGGCAACGCGACACTGTCGCGTTGCCCTAAAATATGTCGTAATAGTAAATCACGCTCAGTGAAACACACTATTCGTTTAGTGGTTAACATGCCGGATTGTGGATCCGAGGGTCTGTGGTCCCGTACCACAGACCCTCGGATCCACAATCCGGCATGTTAACCATTGTCGTTATATGAAACCTATGGTGTAGAGAGATTCAGTCTTTCTTCTACTTGGATTAAAAACTTGAGGGAATTGAATGTTCTTCTAAATATTTTAATTCGACTAAATCTTCAGTTGTAGTTCTTCTTTTCACAAGTTTATTGTTGCTTTTTAATTTCTGACTGTCGTAATTCTCTTTAATTTACTTAAGGAATTTAAAATTCATCACAGAAAAACCAAACACGCAATCACAAAAATTACCTTAATTTTAATATGTGGCTGGTTATTAAAGCTATGAAATACTGTTCCCTCCGAGACTTTTCCAAATCACTGCTCACAAGCTAAAAGCATGAACTAAGTGATTGTTGCCCTAAACAATAAGATCCTAAATTTCGTATCTTATGAACAAATGTAATTTTCAACACTCAGCGTTTGATATAACATTATATATATACATATATATCCATACTTAATGTAATTCAAAAACGCACAAAGACAAAACATGCCGAATAAAATGAATGACTGGTGTAACTGTGTACTAGCAGTCTAACAGTGTTGAAGATATTCCGTATCCTCAGCCCCCCAGTGGCACAGCGGCGTATCTGCGGACTTACAACGCTAGAAACCGGGTTTCGATACCTGTGGGGAGCAGACCACAGATAGCACATTATGTAGCTTTGTGCTTAACTTTAAACAAATCGTATCTTCAATTAATCATCACTGCTGGCAGGAATCTGCTGTGCAACAACAGGTGAACACATTTGAAATTATTAGAGAGGTGCTTATAATTTTACATTTTCTTAACCGGATATTTATAGTTTTTTGATAATAGGATTTCATATTCTTTGTTCCTTGTATATCTCTCCACGAGAAGCCTTGCTTTTAGCTTTAATACCAACTCCAGATAAACTAAACAAAACAAAACACTTTGATATCATTTAAAATGGCATGTAAAACTAGTGGTAGCAGTAGTTGTAGGCGTCTGTAAGTCTCGCAAACTAGTAGCGGTAGTCGTAGGCGTCTGTAAGTTTAGCAAATCAGTAGCAATATTTGTAGGCGTCTGTAAGTCTAGCAAACTAGGAGCAGTAGTTGTAGGCGTCTGTAAGTCTAGCAAACTAGTAGCAGTAGTTGTAGGCGTCTGTAAGTTTCGCAAACTAGGAGCAGTAGTTGTAGGCGTCTGTAAGTCTAGCAAACTAGTAGCAGTAGTTGTAGGCGTCTGTAAGTCTCGCAAACTAGTAGCAGTAGTTGTAGGCGTCTGTAAGTCTCGCAAACTAGTAGCAGTAGTTGTAGGCGTCTGTAAGTTTAGCAAATTAGTAGCAATATTTGTAGGCGTCTGTAAGTTTAGCAAACTAGTAGCAGTAGTTGTAGACGTCTGTAAGTCTAACAAACTAGTAGCAGTAGTTGATGGCGTCTGTAAGTCTCGCAAACTAGTAGCAGTAGTTGTAGACGTCTGTAAGTTTAGCAAACTAGTAGCAGTAGTTGTAGGCGTCTGTAAGTTTAGCAAACTAGTAGCAGTAGTTGTAGACGTCTGTAAGTTTAGCAAACTAGTAGCAGTAGTTGTAGGCGTCTGTAAGTTTAGCAAACTAGTAGCAGTAGTTGTAAACGTCTATAAGTCTCGCAAACTAGTAGCAGTAGTTGTAGGCGTCTGTAAGTTTAGAAACTAGTAGCAGTAGTTGTAGACGTCTGTAAGTTTCGCAAAC
>NW_013669452.1:64482-66921 GCF_000517525.1 Limulus polyphemus
TAGTTGTAGGCGTCTGTAAGTCTCGCAGACTAGTAGCAGTAGTTGTAGGCGTCTGTAAGTCTCGCAAACTAGTAGCAGTATTTGTAGGCGTCTGTAAGTTTAGCAAACTAGTAGCAGTAGTTGTAGGCGTCTGTAAGTCTCGCAAACTAGTAGCAGTAGTTGTAGGCGTCTGTAAGTCTAGCAAACTAGTAGCAGTAGTTGTAGGCGTCTGTAAGTCTCGCATACTAGTAGCAGTAGTTGTAGGATATGTTTGTTTATTGTTAAGTACAAAGCTACATAATGGGCTATCAGTGCTGGACCCACCACGGGTGTCGAAAACCGGTTTTTAGCATTATAAGCCTTCAGACTTATGTGTACAAACTTATTACATAAGATAACATATTTATAAACATCGATGTGAGTATTGTTATCTTCATGTTTTCGTTTAGGGGGGGTGGCTTATTTTGTACTGTCCATTATAATTTTATATTTGATTCAAATGTGTTGTATCCACTGGTGGACCAGTAGTAAATTTGAGAACCTACAATGCTGAAATGGAGGTTTCGATTCCTATGTCGTGAATAGAGCGCAGATAGTTCACTAAACAAACAAAGAACAAATATATTCACGACTTATCGTCCATCTCTGAATACTAAGGTTATGTTAAAAGATTTAACTGGAAACGCAATTTCCTGTTTCTCTGCTGAAACACAGGAGCGCAAGTACAGAACCCCTAAAGTGAAGTGTTAAAACTGTCCAGAAGAGCTTTCAATTTACAGTTCTTAAATAATCTAGTATTGACTGGACAAAATATATCGAAATAGGCCTAACATAAATGAATTGTTCAGTCAAATCTCATAAATACATTATATATATGCTTCGTGTAATTTCTCCAGCCTTTCAGTTCTTTCACTTCGATGTTAAAATTTATGTTCAGAAAAACTTTGTCTTTCTTGTTCTATACCCACAGTGTAACGAAAGGAAAATTGTGTTTTCAGTTAAATCTTTTCCATTGATAACTCTTGTGTTGAAAAGAATAATAAGCCGTGAAATGTTTGACGTTTATCATCCCTTTGAACGAAATATTATCAAAAATTTATCCTCCTCGTTCTTAGTAAAATAGTTTACATTTTATGCGTGACATTTAATAATAGTTTCTTATGATTTAAGCTACTTAATGACGTACTTCCATAATCCTTCTGCCATCCTCCTTCTGTCTTACCATCCCATCTTTGTAAATGTTGGTTATCGTATTACTTGCTCTCCACAACAGCATGGTGTTTTCTCACAAGGCCTTATTCCTGTGTGAATTGAAAGAGGATTAGTGTAGAGTTCGATTCTTGCTGGAGTTTAAAAGGCGGGCAATCTCAGAAAGTAAATATTGTCAAATAAATCACTTTTAATCTTAACACCAGGGTGTGAACTCTAAGGATAAGCTCCTCAGTCGAAAAAAATAAATAAAAAACTTCCACTGCTACTTTGAACAATCATTCATATTTGCAAAGTATAACATTACGTGTAATGTTTTTTGTATTATTGTATATTCTTCACAAGTACCCTATACTAAAGAAGCAAGATTTCCAGGGCAACTCTTATGACTTTAAAAATAGGGTAACATCAACAACTTTAATGTAGGTGTTTGAAAATATCAGATAACATTATCTGATAAAAGATAATTATATGATAAGATTCACTAGATATAATAGTTGAAAGACTGTATTTTCATTAAAATTAAAATGGTGTGTTTTTGATAAACGACATTTGTTTAGTTATTGTTGTTAAGCACAAAAACTAACAATGGGCTATCTGTGCTTTGCCCATCAGGGGTATCGAAACCCGACTTTTAGCGTCGTAGGCCTGCAGGCGTACCTCTGAGCCACTGGTAGGCTTGATGAAACGAACTATGAGACTCAAATTACTTGTAAAGTGAGAATACGTTCCAAAAACTTTTTTAAACATTAAGATCAACATAAGATTATAGACATTGTTTAATTTTATAACTAGGCAGGTTAAAAAGGTTAACATTTAAATATTAAAATATAATATTCAAAATGAAATGTCTTTGATTAATTTTTATCAAAAGATCTTTTATATATTAAATGTAGTATAATATGGTAAATCTCAATTAGTTATTGGCTATTTAGATATGTAAAAAATTAAATTCGATAAATCATAGCCTATCTACATAACGACCAACATAATTTATTGCTCAAAACAATACAAATATAATTAGATTTGTTTAATGATATAGCTATGACAAGGCTAAAACCAATGTTATAAAATAAGGTCAATCGCCCCTTTATAATCTCTCCGTGGATAAGGTATCTGATGGTCCACCATATGATCCATGATAAGGTATCTGATGATCCACCATGATCCATGATAAGGTATCTGATGATCCACCATGATCCATGATAAGGTATCTGATGATCCACCATGATCCATGATAAGATATCTGAT
>NW_013669452.1:67690-74297 GCF_000517525.1 Limulus polyphemus
AAGGTATCTGATGATCCACCATGATCCATGATAAGGTATCTGATGATCCACCATATGATCCATGATAAGGTATCTGATGATCCACCATATGATCCATGATAAGGTATCTGATGATCCACCATGATCCATGATAAGGTATCTGATGATCCACCATGATCCATGATAAGGTATCTGATAGATACCTTATCATGGATCATATGGTGGATCATCAGATACCTTATCATGGATCATATGGTGGATCATCAGATACCTTATCATGATGATCCACCATGATCCATGATAAGGTATCTGATGATCCACCATATGATCCATGATAAGGTATCTGATGATCCACCATATGATCCATGATAAGGTATCTGATGATCCACCATATGATCTGATATGCAAATGGCAGATCTTTCCGCCCTGCAGTTTGCATTGCAAAAGGTTCCATTGTAAGGCTATCATGTCCATAATGTTGTTAGTGTAAAGGGACGACGATTTTCCAGCGCCTATTTTAGCAGTTCGATCCCTCAGAAATTCTAGGTCACTGCGCCCAGTAACTTAACGGTGTGTCTTCGTATTGAATAGTATAATTTCCATTTAATTCTTCAGCTGCTTGCGACGTTTGAACGGAATTGTAGTGGACGTGACTTGCCTAGGGCATATAGACGCCTTTTGTCACTGACCTTCGTGCTCATAGATTCTCGTCTGTTACACGACGCTGCACTTTGCTTACCATGGTGAGGTTGACTGAGGTACGATTTGTTTCAGATCTTTTTCTAGATGGCCTTATATCCCAAGGTGATCCATATTCCTCTGTAATGTCACTAAGTATCCCCATCTTTGACATTACAAACTCCACCTGAACATATTTTATGATATGAGTGTATGAATATTTTCATTGTAAAGGGCTCTTACAAATCCTTCCCAAAAGCGATTAATTTTCGATGGCATCACCTACCTACAAAACACCGAATTATAGTTCTAATATATGCCTAACCACCGCGAATTTATTTTGGCTGTAGTTCACATTACTTACTAATTTGCATATTCAAAACCGTTTAATACAACTTACTCAACTTATAGTATAATGGTCTCATAGAAATTCGTATTATCTGTCACTCTGAAGTGAATCATACAGTCTGAAGTGATCCAAGTCGTTCAAAAAATATGACTAGATCTAAGAAAAGATCGACTGGAGTTTTACTCATGTGGAGAGCCATTGGTCAAGTGGAAGCTGGTCAATATCTCAAAGTATTGCTATGAAAATAACAAACTGCTTTCAAACAAATAGTAAGGTTTGTGAAGAAAATAAAAAGGTGGGACATAATCCATAACGCAAGAAGACAACCTCTATCTGTCGATTCTGGGTCTTCTGAGTACAGGCTCCGAGACTTAATCAGATATTCGCAGCTGCAAATGGACACTGTTTCGTGTACAGATGGCTAGAAACAGATTTCACAAGATCAGCCTGTATGTCTGACCTCCAATGAAAGCCTTCCTCTCTTAAGAACACACAAAACAACTAATCTACAATGGTGCCACAAACATGTCATATAGACCAACATCAGCCAGATAATAGGTTTATACTCATTTCATGAGAATTTGGAACAAGTTCCACCCTGTTTGCATTCAGTAATGTATATAGCGGTGGTGGAAGTATTGTGTGAGCAGAAATAAGCATAGATGAGCATACCGATCTCCACATCTGGTGGAATGGTAACATGCTATACATTATAGTGACTACATCCTACAATACTTTCTGATATTACATGATGATGCAGTTGGCTTAATTTCAGCCTAATGAGTGGTGAGGTTGAACTCCCACCGTACTAAACTGGTCAACATTGGCAAATAGAGTGAACTTCACGACCACCAAACTTCAGTTCCATCGATCATGCGCGGAAAGCTTTTCGGAGATACCTTTCATCCTGTCATGTGATTCGAGGTGTTAAAGATGCCCCGAAAACAGTTCTTACAGAGAATAACTCAGAACCTCATTAACACTGATTTTAATCGTGAATCATTGATGTCAGTGTATCCTTGCTGCTCTATATTCAACCAACTCTATATTGAAGTGAAATACCAGGAACTGTAAACGTGTAAAACCACGTACACCAAATGTACATTGATAAGTGTTGACTGAATGACCAATCATTTGCATTTCAGATCACATAATTGATGGTCAAATATCAGATTTGCATGAAAATGAACTGAGGAAGGTGATGAATATTATTTTATAGCAACAATTTTTACCTAGAATATTACACATTATCCTTTAATTATTTTTAGCAGCGTAGCTAATTAGACAGTAAGCAACAATAAGTGGCATAATAGAATGGGTTCGGACAGTAGAAATCTGAACTATCACTTTCAAGGTTTATAGTGGGAAGACGCATGCATCTGAATTAAACATAATACAGTTTCATAAAATTACTAGCAAGCTCAATATTGGCCACAGACAGTGATTATGCGGTTGTGAGGTTTAGAGACGTAAATGTTAAGAAGGTTAGATTTGTTCTATTCCGACTATCTTGGTAGATTTATACCCTGCGATACAAAGGCCTCTGTTATCTCTGTCGCCGCACGAGTTCTTCTTCCACAGGATCGATTAGCGCCTATGAATCCCCGTCACCTCGTCAGCTAATTAACCCAGGGAGACTTTAACGTAGTCCATTTTTAATAAAGAATATTTAGATGATAAAGCAAAGTACACGTCTTATATTTTTCTTTCCCTTTCTCACTATATAGAGGAAGATATATGAATCAACTTTCTTATCCACTATATATATCACTAATCGTCCCTGACTGTAATTCATTGATATAAAACACACAAACGTAGATAAAAAGTTTTCTCGTTTACGAACCTTATGACACTACAAGTTGATTTTCGTTGTTTGTTAAACACGCAATAACACAATTTAATTGCATATATATAAATTAAAAGTCTGCTTTGCTATTTCAAAGATACGCGGCTTATCTTAATACAGTCTACATATAACTAGTACAAATTTTCTTTTGTTCAAGTTTGTTTGTTTGTTTTGTTTTTTAATTAAGCACAAAGCTACACAATGGGCTATCTGTGCTCTGCCCACCACGGGTATTGAAACTCGGATTCTAGCGTTGTAAGTCCGCAGACATACCTCTGTGCCACTGGGGGGCTGTTCAGGTTTGATGGTTCCATTATAAACAATACAGTAAAGAGTTGCTCTGTACAAGGTTAAATACTTCTGTGATGCTTAGAAAAGCCAATTAACAATAAAATTACAATTCACGGCTTCATGCCATAATTCATGGCTGTTGATCATGTCTTTTATTTCACGATAATTCATTAAACTTCTAATGTTTTGACAGTAGCTTTTAGGTCATTCACTGCCTAGAGTTAAACTGTTTTGTTCTTTTAATCAATGGAAATTCAAGAACATTTTACTGAGCCACAAAGATGGATTGAAACAATCGACTTGAACGTATCAGATGTGTTAAGGACTCATTGTTTGTGGCCTGTTGTCTTAAAAACGCGCACCGCACATTGTGACCGTAGGTGCGCTATAAAAGTGACAGCAAATTCCCAGCTTTAGGCCAGAGAAAAGTTGGCGATGGGTGCTGTTGAGTAGCTGCCTTTTTGCTATTCTAACAGTTCATCATCCTTCTGTAGCTTTGCGCAAAATTCTGAGAAAAAAAAAGCTAAGAGAGCGCCACCACAGGAATGTGTTGAGGTGTGGTAAATACGCTATCTCATGATTGGGTCATTGCATCTTTTTTCTTTAATTTCTACTGCAGCTGGAAACAAAGACTGCTGAAAAACAAATGAATCCATTAGCAATAACAAGTTGAACAGATGTTTTGTTTAATAAATGAAACTATGGCCTGCCAAGACCTTTTTATGGAAAAGTAATTTTTATGTAACCGTGTTGGGCAGAGTGCAGATAGCCTATTGTGTAGCTTTGTGCTTAAATACAAACAAACATAACTTTCCCAGGAACGTGCTATATATTGCTCCTGAATCCACTACATATAACTGAACAAACGTGCTACATATTGCTCCTGAATTCACTACATATAACTGAACAAACGTGCTACATATTGCTCCTGAATTCACTACATATAACTGAACAAACGTGCTGTATCTTGCTCCTGAATCCACTACATATAACTGAACAAACGTGCTACATATTGCTCCTGAATCCACTACATATAACTGAACAAACGTGCTACATATTGCTCCTGAATCCACTACGTATAACTGAACAAACGTGCTGTATATTGCTCCTGAATCCATTACATATAACTGAACAAACGTGCTACATATTGATGCTTTCGGATAAAAGATTACAACATGTGATGACCATGTGATTGCATACACACTTGTTCTTCTTATGAGGGAAAAGTCGTCCTTTTCCCTACAGTTATTTGGTTTCAGTTTCAGTCTGTTTTAACAAAGGCCTTTTCATAATAATTCCCAAGCATAGATTTGCGCTAATTATTTGCTTATTTTTCACAGGAGTCTTTCCTATTCGGATCCTACCTTGCTTGATGTCATACATAACACCATGCCTGATGTGGTCCTAGGAACTCCTTCCTTGACAGGCTCTTCGTGAGGCACAAGTGATGAGCGAAGCTGGATCTATTGCAGAATTTCAATCTGATCGTTCACTAATATTTTTAGGACACTCCATTTATACTATGCTTTTTGTAGCTTTAAAACGCACTTAACGGCATTTAAAGCTATGCTACATCAAATAATATCTGATTCTGAAATCAGTTCTTGGTGGAAACTGGTAATAAAAAAATGTCATGTGAATCATCATCATCAACTAATCTGTGGCTTTATACACACTACCGTAGCGGCCGTAGCCTTGGTTCATCGCACTGCCTTGGTCTTTTCCCCCAATCACATACACATACATACACGTATACGTGATTTAGGGAGTACTGTAGCCACATACTACTTAAATCAAAGTCATAATTCTTAATTAAGTGATTGGTCAAAGGTTAAATGTCAGTTGAAAGCATGGCCCAATTATTTTTCTATGAAGCCCGTGACATGTTATGTACGCCGCTTTGTTAGAATGATCCAAAAAGAAGGAATACTATCAGTGCTCGAGTCCCCCCAACAAAATGAAGAGCAGGAACCCACGATATCAGTACAACAGCTAAAAATTAAATAAAATCAGCGTATCTCTACTAGTGTTTTTATAGTTATTTGAAACTAAAAAGAAAACGGTCAAAACGAAAATTAATATAATAAGTTAACGAAATAGAAACTTAAATAAAAAAAATCTTTAAAACAATAGTTCCTGTTCGAAAGATATTTTTAATATTTTATACATTATCACAAACTAATCAGCTGATCATACTGTGCTGTAGGTGTGGGATACAGGGGCTTAAAATATCAATCCAATGCACTTCTGGTGTAACAGAACAAAATAAAAAGAGAGAGAGAATTATATACAGTAAGGACTTAGTGTTTGCTTCATCAACTGTGTGTATTTGTTCATTTAAAAGAATGGGATTGTTTGTTTGTTTGCTCCTTTAACATCCGGGGTTTATTGAACCTAAGAGGAAATGTAAATTGAATTATATCTATGGAAAAGACTTCAAACACGTAATAAATCGAGAAAAACTGTCCAATGTCTCGTCTGTTTTATGCTCAGGTAGCATGAGTTTGCTGTCGCAACATCCCAGAAAGAGACGACACCTCGATATTCTTTGATACATTTTCACATGTATGCAGTCAAATTCGAACATAGTTTGCTGTAAACATACATTTATATATATTGTTGAAAAGGTTCTAAAAACAGTGCCGGCTACAAAAGTGTCGGAATAACGTTTTGTTACGCCCCGAGTGCTGAATATCATGTTATTCGCACATTGGAAGACCTGTTTTTTAGTAGTAGAATTGCAGTATTTCCATATAAATAACTCTTTTACAAGACATTATATACTTGAGACTTCATGAAATTGTTGTTTTTCTGTACCAGTAAAACTGATTTTGCTAAGCATTTTAATTTTGCATTTCCCCAGTACATTACTGCGCAAACATCAAGCTGTGGTAGTTTCTAGGCTGACCCTTGCCCATTGAAACATGTTTTTATTGCAAAAGTAATTCAAACAGTGTAACTTTGGTAAATGTGTATGCTTTAATACTTTTATCAAATTTATATATAATATCCAAGTGCCTTTTCTCACACTTTTTATCTCCTGAACGGTTAATCGTAGAAAAAAAAATATGTATCAAAACACATATTTTCAAGAGAACATTCCAGGAAAATTATTAATTTTTTTGCAGTTCGTAAAATTTCATATCGATCCATCAGTCTTCGTACGAGCTGAACAGTAAATTTCAGACAAAACTTATTGAGAACAAAAAATTTCTTTTTGTGAGAGAATTTTACGAAAAAATCGGGACTTTCCCCCTCGACTGACTGAAAGAAACATTTCGAACGAACGGAAAAACACATGAATAATTTGTTTGTGTGTAGTTAAGGACAAAGCTACACAATGGGCTATCTGTGCTCTGCCCACCACGTGTATCGAAACTCGGTACTTTATTGTATCATGTAAAATAAACTGATCTGAATTGAATTGAATATCTCCCATTTGATACTTCTTATAAAAATGACAA
>NW_013669452.1:74419-76372 GCF_000517525.1 Limulus polyphemus
AATTTTGGCCAAAATTCATTCCAGTCGGTCTCCTTTGCTTAAAACAAACGCAATGCAATTTTTCTTATTAAAATAACACATGAAATGACAAAAATCAGTTGTAACCTGGTCACTAGCCAATCATATTGCATATACGCTCTGATCCAAGAAATTGGGTTGACTGCACGTTTTATATTTATTCATCACTATTTTTAGGGAAAAGACCATTGAATTGTTTGAACGAGCATCTGCTACTATAACACACAAACGACTCTTGAACTACTAAAATGTGAGATGGTATTACATCACGGATGAAACGTTTTTCATTTACTTATAAACAAGAACTATTATGATAAATTATTCATAAACAAAAATTATGATATAAAAGCCTCTCTTAGTCATGGCTATAAATATATTGGCTAGCGCCACCAACCAGCAGTCTAAAATGTGTTGACGTGGAAGAGAGAGAGAGAATAGTTTTATTTATATTTTAGAACTATTGAAACTATACGACTTATGTAACAAATACTACAAGATCTAATAGCACCCCTAAGTGTAGATGTTGGCGGGAGGAAGGTTTTTCCCGCACTTTAAGCTGTGGGCGCATTATAAGAGCGGAAGTCGATCAGTTATCGTGAATGATAGGTAGTAGGGTGCAGCTGACTGGCTGTCTTCCCTTTGGTCAGAAGTCCAAAACCTGTGGAAGATAGGCTTAGTAGAATTGTAATAAATACAAAATCGTCTCTTTTTTTCCTCGCAACTACTTTAATCTTTAATGCCATTTCCCAGTGTTCAATTAAGGAGTTGTACAAATAATATATATATATATATATATATATATATAAGGCAGTAAGTTGGTTTTTCTGCAACGCACATAGTTATTGTCTATTGATAAAAATAGGACACATAAATTGTGTTTTCCTGTTTGTAATGCTTATTGGGTTGTATTGTGGTTTCAAGGCTCAATAAATGTTTGGGTAGGTTAGTTATTATTATTTTCTATGGGATTATTCTATGCACAGAAATCATTTGATATGTTTGCGTTTGAAGGAGGACCTCGTTTTTTGTTTTGTTTTTGTAGTTTTAAGCATGTTTATCTAGTTTTTATATTTGTAAGCCTTTTTTGTGTTTGCGTTTGTAGGTCGATTAAGGTGAATGGTTATTCTAAAAATGATTTAGTACTTTAAATTTATAAATCTATCAGGCTAAGTCCTCTGGTGGCTCAGAGGTTAGCTCCGGAGTTTATAACGCTACAATTCAGGGTTCAATCCCGAAGAAAAACACATCAAAACTATCCCATTGTAGAAATTTGTGTTAGAACAATAACAACAGACATAAGTCTTATAAGCAAGTTTTAGACACAAAAAAAGGCATTTATCGCTTCGTAACTGCCCCCTCCAGTGGCTCAGCGGTAAGTCCCTCTGAACCTAAGACAGTTAAATCGATATCGGGTTTTGATACCGGAATTGGGCACAGCACAAATAGCCTATTGTGTAGCTTTGTGTTTAATGACTAAATAACAAACTCTTCGTAATTATTGGTTTATTTTCGTGGTTTCAACAGAGAATAGGTTATTATGTTACTTATATTCACTTACGACGTGCATTATATACCCATTTTTAAATAAATCAGAAAATGAGTTAATGTAAATCCATTTACCTTAATAAGAATAAGACCAGCCTAACCCTAAATGTGTATTCTTGGCGTGTGTTTAAAACATATTTAATGCTACAATAGAGTATTTATATTAAATTCGGATCAAAAAGAAATGATTTATACATGCAGTTACATACATGTTACAGCATAACATTGAATGACATGATCTACTTTAGACGATCAGGAGGATAAACAGAATACTAGCACTCAAAACATTTAAAACTAAATACTTTTACTTCTTCAACATCTAATTGGTATTTCTTTCCGAAATGTTTTCAGAATATCTGATGAATCTGTCACGCATTCATTGATTTATAA
>NW_013669452.1:76917-84612 GCF_000517525.1 Limulus polyphemus
GTCACGCATTCATTGATTTATAAATAACACTTGCTCCAACAGTCTAGTTGTGCAGTTACAATGTTTTATCGAATCCCCGTCCCGCCAAACATCCTCACCCTTTCAGCCGAGGGGGCGTTATAATGTGACGGTCAATCTCATTATTCGTTGGTATAAGAGTAGCCCAAGAGTTGGCGGTGGGTGGTGATGATTACCTGCCTTCTCTCTAGTCTTTCACTGTTAAATTAGGGACGACTAACGCAGATAGCCCTCGTGTAGCTTTGCACGAAATTCAAAACAAACCAAACCATAAGGTTTTTAATATAAAATGAGGCTAAGCCAACCAGTATAACAATTTCGTATCGTATGCATAGTGGCGTATTTTTCTCCCCCTCATGTTACATAATCGTAAACCATAATATATATATATGGCATTTCAGTACCACGGTTTCTTTCTAGTGAACAAAGTTACTGCATCACGTACTTTATCTGCGAAACACAAAATTTGACGGCATTTTTCTCTTAGTCTTTATATCTAAATCAAAATTGCTGATCAAGAAACAATTAGTACCTTCCAATTAGAACTGTAAAATAAGCAGAAATAGTCTGTAACCCGTCTTTATAAATGCGCAGAAGTTCTGTATATAATCCAAGATGTCGTTGTGAAAAAAATCACTCCGCATAATGAATCAGTGCACGTGAAATTCCCTCAATTGATATTTAATACAAGGATTTATACTACCGCAATAAGTTGTCTTCCTTAATGTGAAACGTGAGCAACCTGCTGTTTCAACTATCACAATATTCAATAACATCACTTACAACCCTTATCTTCAGCTCTTCTGACCAATTAGATACCACCATTCGAATACTAAGGGATTTATTTCAAGCCCACACTTTCGATTAGACAGCAGTTCAATTAAATTTCTATTTACTTAGTTATCTCGCACAACGTAACAAGCTAGTGGTGGATTAGAAGGTCCTCGGTATAAATAAGCGTGCGCTACTTCCAATACCTGACCGAGAAGACCAAGAAATCTAGCACAGACCCATGACCGTCATGCTCGCCCGTATACTATGCCTCTCCTTATTTTGCTGTACCATGATTTCTTCTGCTCCTCGAACATTTCAACAAAGTTCAGGTATTTTTTCATAAAGTCACTTGTTCTCTTAATTCATCCACAAATCATTACAAAACTATTAAATTCAAGCTATTGGAAGTGATTTCGGTCATAAGTGTCTTCGAGCGATTGATTCCATATAACCCAGATATTTCAATGAATATTCATTACACCCTAGAGTCTTGTTTCTCAAGCAAAACGAAATTTAAGTTGTAAATGCAAATTACGTCTTAAAAGAGATTTGCTTTGATAATGTTTGTTTTGTTTTTTGAATTTCGCGCAGAGCTACACGAGGGCTATCTGCGCTAGCCGTCCCTAATTTAGCAGTGTAAGATTAAAGGGAAGGCAGCTAGTCATCACCACCCACCGCCAACTCTTGGGCTACTCTTTTACCAACGAATAATGGGATTGACCGTCACATTATAACGCCCCCGCGGCTGAAAGGGCGAGCATGTTTGGTGTGACGGGGATTCGAACCCGCGACCCGCAGACTGGGAGTCGAGCGCCCTAACCACCTGGCCATGCCGGGCAATGTTGCTTTGATAATATCCAAATGGCAATGATTTTAAACAGCAAAAAACAGAAATGCGCGTTTTCCTTATTTAATGAATTTAGCATTGTTTTTGAACATACGCAAAATCATTCTAAAATATACAAATGCTTATATATAGATAAATGCGGCTACAAGAACTAAAATATCTTTAACAAGGCTTTTATAGTATATTCCACTTATGGTTCAAATAAATGAGTTTTTATCCGAACAGCTTCAGAAAGGTAAGAAAGTCTGAACAGAAACGATCGCTGCCCCTCCTTCGGTGGTCTAGCGTTAAACTAGGAAGCTCGTAACGCTCAAATTCGAGGTTGGATCCCTGTAAGGACTACAGCATAGGTAGCTCATCGTGTATCTATGCGCTTAACAATACGGAAACAGAAATGATTGAATTATATGCAGATTAACGGACTACCCCTGGAGAAAAAAATGTAGTGTTCCGAACGTCTTACATTATATTTTATTGGTCTTGTAGAATTGGATTGGCTTGGATAAAATGTATAAAAACACCATGATTTGTTCACGCTGACATATATCATTGGGAATATCATTAATAACTCTGTAGCTTGTGAGATTTAGTGTAATATGTTGATATTTTCATAATTGTTTGTTTGTAGTTAAGCACAAAGCTACACAAAGGGTTATCTGTGTTCTGTCCACCACGGGTATCAAAAGCCTGATTCTAGCGTTGTAAGTCCACGGACATACCGCTGGGCCACTGGGGGGCATTTTCGTAATACATTGTTTAATCTATTGTTCTTTATTTTATCCAAATATTTGTTTGTTTGTCTCTGATTTTCCCAAAAACAACACCGGAGCTCTCTGTGCTAGTCGGCCCTAATTTTGAGCTGATAGACTAGAGGGAATTCAGCCAATAGCATCCACTGCTAAATCTTGAGCTACTACAATCAAATATAGCGGAAGTTGACATCACTCAAAGTGCAGAATGAGAATTTGCGACAAGGGGACATACGCCCATTAACCACAACGACAATCAAATATAGCGGAAGTGGACGTCACTCAAAGTGCAGAATGAGAACTTGCGACAAGGGGACATACGCCCATTAACCACAACGACAATCAAATATAGCGGAAGTGGACGTCACTCAAAGTGCAGAATGCAAACTTGCGACAAGGGGACATACGCCCATTAACCACAACGACAATCAAATATAGCGGAAGTGGACGTCACTCAAAGTGCAGAATGCGAACTTGCGACAAGGGAACATACGCCCATTAACCACAACGACAAACTCGGCCTGTTACGGAAAATAAAAATCATCTTATTAATTATTTTCAAACAGATAAGTTCTAGAAATATGAACGAAACACAGCTCTTGTGAACTTGCCAAGTTGTTGTGTAATTTGTTGTTGTTTTTCAAAGGAACAATTGACTTTTAAAAATAGATATTTTAATAGATTATCTAATATATATATTCCCAAATTCTAGACTACTGGATAACATACTCCCTAATTATAGTCTACTAAGTACCATACTATCAAATATCATACTTCCAAATACTATACTGTCAAATACCATGCTCTTAAATTCTAATCTGTCGATACGTTACTACCAGTTGTGTAATTTTCAGACTCCAAGTTAGTAAAACTTTACATTGCAGTAAAAGTCTTCCTGAAACATATTTCTAGTTTTAAAAGAATAAGTTGGTAAAACCTTAAATCACATACTGCGAACATTTTTATTCGTAACAACTTGTTTACGATTGTCTAAAGAATCTATTTTTTAAGTTTTGTCTGTTCGCGGTATTAAAAGTTAATGTATATTTATAAGTATCTTGAAAACAAAATAGCATATATGAAACGAATCTGTCACGATAGGCCCAACAGTTATAAATCTCGCACTCATTATGTTTCGAGTTGAAAAAAATAAATATGGTTTCAACTAACTATATGGCCCGGCATGGCCAGGTGCTCGACTCGCAATCTGTGGGTCACGGGTTCGAATCCCCATCCCACCAAACATACTCGCCCTTTCAGTCGTGGGGGCGTTATAATGTGACGGTAAATCACACTCTTCGTTGGTAAAAGAGTAGCCCAAGAGTTGGCGGTGGATGGTGATGACTAGCTGCCTTCCCTCTAGTCTTACACTGCTAAATTAGGGACGGCTAGCGCAGATAGCTTTCGTGTAGCTTTGCGCAAAATTCAAAAACAAAACTAACTATATAATTTAAACTTGAAGGGTTTGTTTGTTTGTAATTAAGCACAAAGCTACACAATGGGCTATCTGTGTTCTGCCCACCACGGGTATCGAAACCCGAATTCTAGCGGTGTAAGTCCGCAGACATACCGCTGTGCCACTGGGGGGCAAACTTGACGGGAACTACCAAGAACGATACTTAGACAAATGCAATATGAAATTGCATGTGTTGTTACGTGTCTGGTGTATCATGGTCTTACATTCAGCTGTGCCATATCTGATGATGATTATCGTGTTTAACTCATTTCCTTTATAAAGATGACGTATGAAACGATCGTCCTTATAGAAAAATAGAAGAAACTTAGAAGGTATATTTATCTGAAGTAAATAGAACATTTATTAGCAAACATCCACGCTAGACCTAACAAAAGGGCAACATTCGGAATAAACTGCGTAGAGAAGTCTGGAGAATTAGGAGTTATTACAGTGATCTTTCCTTATAAAACAAACGAATGTTTGCACTGTTCTTCCTTTATTAGGTCTACTGTTAAAAGATTAGAGCGATAATTGAGTATACAGAAATCAAGACTTACTGTTTCAAGACAGGAAGTCAATCCGATTTACGATGTTATTTCCTGTTGCTGTGCTGTAAGTGGGCTCCCTCGGGTGTCAACGGCTTACGAGATATGAAAACATAATTAATCATTTCTAATATGTTTAGGTCTTTGTAGTGAAATGCGCATTGCTTTCAAATTAGAAATTTTGGGAACATCTTATAATCTCTTACTGAAATGTACTGAATACTATAGTCATATAATTTTTGTCGCTAAATAACTGGTGTTATTATCCATAACTTTTATAGATGTTCTTTTAACACTACTGTCCGAAAATATACTATTATTTAATACTGTGGATGTTCCTATAAAGTTACAGCCAAATTGTATTTCAAAATATTATTTAAAATTTGATGATTATTTAACATTTCAAAACGGTCCCATAAACTGTTAAGAACTGAAACATCGTTTGTTTATATCGTTATATAATTACAAATGGAAAATTAACCTGAATTGTCACTGAGAGAAGAAAAGGCGCCAAACTATGTGTGCGTGACATCAGGTTCTACCATCAATAAAGCAGTGCAAAAAAAAAAAAAGATGTTTTAGATTTAAAGTAGTGGACTTATAAGAATAAAGGATGTCATTAAAAATTCGGTTTGAAATTAAAGTACTAAATTCATGAAGAATGTGTCAAAAATGTTCAACTCCCACTCAGTATAACACTCTTTAACGTTGCCTGTAAACTCTTTAAACTCTCACTAAACACTATACAACTCCTCTTATCCTCTGTTCTACACCCACTCAGTACAACACGTAACGCTACCTGTCTCTCTTTAAACTCTCCCTCAACACAACATAACCCTACTTACCCTGTGTTTAACTCCCAGTCAGTATAACACGTAACGCTGCCTGTCACTATTTAAACTCTCCCTCAACACAACATAACTCTACTTATCCCGTGTTCAACTCTCACTCAATATATAGCACATGATATTCCTGTCATTCTTTAAACTCTCCCTCAACACAACATAACTCTACTTATCCTTTTGTTCAACTTCCCACTCAGTATAACACGTAACACAACCTGTCACTCTTTAAACTCTCCCTCAATACAACATAACTCTATTTATCCTTCGTTCAACTCCCACTCAGTATAACACGTAACGCTACCTGTCACTCTTTAAACTCTCCCTGAACACAACAAAACTCTACTTATCCTTTTGTTCAACTTCCCACTCAGTATAACACGTAACACAACCTGTCACTCTTTAAACTCTCCCTCAACACAACATAACTCTACTTATCCCGTGTTCAACTCCCACTCAGTATAACACGTAACGCTATCTGTCACTCTTTAAACTCTCCCTCAACACAACAAAACTCTGCTTATCCTTTTGTTCAACTCCCACTCAGTATAACACGTAAAGTTACTTGTCACTCTTTAAACTCTCCCTCAACACAATACAACTCTGCTTATCCTCTGTTCTACACCCACTAAGTATAATACATAATCATCATTTCTTTAAATTCCCATTTCACAAAATATTAACCATGTATCATGAAAGCTTATCTAGGAGAGATGCAACAATTTTAGACTGGGATCTTAGGCCTGCCTGAGGCCCCCAGCAGTGTCCAGGGGGCGAAATCCCAAGAGGCTCGAGGATTTTTAACATTTAATAAAATAAAAAAAACTCCCCATTCCTTTCTTTTGTGTTAATTAAGATAGGAGAAGAAAATATGTGTTTGGTGGTGTGATTAATCATTTCATGTTACTGTCAACAACCTATGCTAAAAACAATCCTAACAAAGGCAATTTTACATTTTGAAAATGAGCATGAAGCATTTCCCTATGGGTAGTGTAATAATGCTAAAAAATCAATAGCTGCGTTTGATGGAATACTTTGCCACTTCTTTTTCCTTTTCCTCCAGTGAATTAATGAAATCTTTCTGTTCGTCATTTTCACTTTAATCACTCTATAATACATGACCAGGTGGTTAGGGCGCTCGATTTGCAATCTGTGGGTCGCGGGTTCGAATTCCAGTCCCACCAAACATGCTCTCCCTTTGAGCAGGAAGGGCGTTATAATGTAACAATCAATCACACTATTCGTTGGTAAAAGAGTAGCCCAAGAGTTGGCGGTGGGTGATGGTGACTATCTCTCTTCCCTCTATTCTTTCATTACTAAAGTAGAGACGGCTAATGCAGATAGCTCTCGTGTAGCTTTGCGCGAAGTTCAAAACACATTCTACAATCGTCTTTTCAACTGTTTATACCTTTTTAAACTCATGTTCCAGTGTCTTCTGCCAGAAAGTCCAGATCCTAACAAGAAAATTAACTATCCCTCGCTAATATTCGTGTATTTCTTTTGAAATACCACACAAGAGTGACGAATAAAAAAATAACGACTGAACTACCTGCATTGTACTATTTATATGTTTGGTCTTTTGTGTTCCAGCTGATCATAAAACTTTCCTCGGCGTTCAACGTATATATGAGTAAAAATTTTACAACTATTCGTTTTTGTAAAATCTTTTTTTGGGTATTATGTTGAATACATTTCAACAGCTATAAGTGTACTCATAAGCGCCCACAGAAATATTTTCTGGGGGGGGGGGGCATGTATGCAGGGGATCAGCTTTTACGGTGTAAGTCAACAGACTAAAAGAATATGTGTCATGTGTGCTTAAACGCAAATACAAATACACATTTTAATAAAAAGAACTAAAAATATTTAGTTTAACTACGATGTTAAGCTTACATCATAATACGTACAATTTTTTTGTGAAACGTAAGGGGGCAAATACCCACTCTTGTCAAAAACTTCACAATCCCTTAATTGCCTCTTTATAGACGTGTCTGAATAATAACTTTACTTACATTTTATGAGTTGTTTTATTTAGTGATAACAGAGAACGAATAATAAAAAGCTCACTAAATAATAGAAAGCGGATATCGACTACTCGTAGGCGTATCGTGGGCGATATTAATATTTTAATGTATTAATGTAACAGTAATGACTTCACTGTAGCCACTCTCATTAGGATTTTTTGTTCATTTTTTTACGACAACATCACTGATCTGGTGAGATAACTTGTTTCTAGGAAATTCAAAGTTTGCCAAGAACTGCAAGCAGATAAATCAATTGCTTTTTTTCTACACGCTTAATAATAACACACTTAAATAAGTTGTTTTAACGACGTAATAGAACATTTATTTAAATATTCGTATAATCGACACCCACCCCACTCCCCACACACACACACACACACACACACATATATATATATATATATATGCATATTGTTACGTCTTCCGTTTAGTTAATTGTA
>NW_013669452.1:85100-105788 GCF_000517525.1 Limulus polyphemus
CTTGACAAATTAAAACAATGTATCGTTTTAAGTTTCTTTTAGGGCAAAGACACATTGAGCTATCTGCTGTGTCCACCGTAGAGAATCGAACCAGAAGTTTATCATCGTAAGTCTGTAAACTTACCGCTGTTACACCTGGAAACTTTATTTTAAGATTTTCAAAAATAAAAGATAGAAAATGGTGAATTTTTTTAATTACCCTGAGTTTTTGAACAGTGTGTACACCATTATTCAAAATGTAACTGGATTAAAAATTATTAACGCTGATTCATACTACTACTTGAGATATATTATGAGATTTGTAGAAAGGAAAATGTAGACTACAATACAAATTTAACTTGGTGCATCAAAGTTCTGCACGTGCTCAGAATTAACAATGTTTTTCTGAAAGCACTACAGAACAAATCATAATACATTTGCGACTGATTTACTAAATTTTTAAGTTTTGCCCCAGGAAACAGTAACATCAACCCTTAATTACTAAGTTGAGATCTACTTGTAATTTTATTTCGTTAAAAATTAATCTTTGTTTCTTGCAATAATACACTTTTTTATTCTCAGATGTTAATAGTAACTTTTGAATGAAATGACACAGTTATTCAAATAGATTATAAGTTTTCTAAACAAAATATTAGAGTCTGTGTCACCCCATTTTAGTACTTAGGTATGCACAGTTTGCTTCTTAATCATGAAACACGATAGTAGTTCATAATAGGGGTCGCCCTAAAAACTTCACAAAAATTATAATCGAACATATGGGTAAAAACCATTTTAAAAAGCAGACTTGTTCTTGAAACAACACTCAAGACCTTCTGTCGCAATGGCTAAGGCTACAAAAATATTGATAATAGCAAAAAAGTTGATTTTACGATTGTTATACAAAATTCATCCATTTGTTCTTCATATTGTTACGCCTCCAGTCGTTAGTTAATTTTCCGTAAATTCGTTCCGACGAAACTTTAGCGACGCAAGTCCTTTCTTAAATAAAACTGGTTTATTCTTTCTGAATACAACTTTACGATACACTTAATTTCAACAGTTGCGCTATAACAAACGCTATATCTCACATGGCGAACAATATTTTCTCTGACTGCAGTTCAATTACTCAATACTACACCCCTTGTCCCGTCACGTTGTCATCATTTTATATATACCAGACTACCCTATATCTAGTAAATACTAGGGCATTCACAAAGGAACAGGATATTTCTAGAAACGTGGCGTGACACAACAATATTATTATTATCCATATTATTCTTGTTTCACAAGCCTACAGAACGGCTATGAATATTTTATTCAAACCTGATCAAATCTACTAAAAAAACTCCTGTGCATGTTAATTTTTGAAATAGGAGGAGAGATTTTATCAGTTTTTCATCGCTACTGGCCAAGTTTCTCTTCGAAGCCATTCAAACACCGAAGCCTACAGCAAAAACCGGCTAGGTATACTACGACGCCAAAATCTATGCACAGTTACTAAACAAACTCATGTGAAGGTTGTAGGACTATTTTTAAGTTGATTCTTGAAATTCAAGATTTCTGCCCTCTAAAATGTTCTTCTTCATTACCAACATAATCGTTTCAAAGCCATTCAAGCGCTATTATACTAGTCGGAAACGGAAATGTTTCGTTTTATTTATAACAGTGTCTCCAACCTTATTGTTATTATTGATAATATTTTACAAGCCGCTACAGAAAAAATGGCCACGAATATTTTACTGAAACCTAAACAATAGTAATGAATGTAGTATTGAGTATGTCATAGGGTAGTTTAAAATTAATTCAAGTGTCTTCTTTATTTCGCCCTGAAGAATTTCTCTAAGTCCTTCACTTTCCGCCATTGAAAAAAATCCGGTGTTTTAATAATGTACATTAACTGGAAAATAATTTGTGCAACTTATAGCCCATTAATCGGAAACTGCACATTGAGGATTCATCATTTCTCGAGTTCGCTGTTCTTCTTTGTTTCTCGAATTCACTGTTGTACTTTGTCTATACGTGGTTTTTTGTGACTATTTCAGTGAGTTTTCTAACAGTAGACGACTATCATAGTAGGTTTCTCTTCTCATGTGAGTGGTGATTTATTGTACTAATTTTCGTAGTTCACTGAAATTGTAAATGCGTACTTTAGTATTATTTTATTTTATAATTATTATTCATATTTTTATTTCACAAGCCTACACCAAATTCGGCTGGGTATCTTGCACCAAAACCTAAACAGATATGCTATATTAAACGCTGTGAATGTCCATGACCTATTTAAAAAGTCGATTATTTTTCATTGAAAGTTGATTTACATGGCTATAAATACACAATATATGCAATGTTGTTGTAAGCGACTTCCTTTGTACTTGACGCTTGTTAAACGCTTGTCAGGCATAAAAACACCTAGGTCAGTGAATAATAGTTGGGTGGAAAAAAAAAAGCCAACGCAGCAGTAAACTGTTGGAAAATATGTAACATTACATTGAATGCACATGCACGTATGTAGCTTAAGCTTTATTCTCTATAAATGGACTTAAAAAACTTAAGAAACAAGATAATTAAATTGTTCATTTAAAAGGAGGAATAGGGATCGTCAAAAAAGTGTAGAAACAAGTTGAATAAAAATGCAAATATTATATTTTCAAGCCTACAGCTAGAGACTCTAAAAACAGTACACAAACTAGGCTGGAAATAATGTCTACATTATTTTCTGAAGCTAAAAATTCATATTTTGACTCCAGCTAAAATTGACAAGTACTGTAAACAAGGAGTCAAAATAGAAATTTGTAGCTTGAGAAAATAATGTAGGCACTATTTTCAGCCTGTTTTGTTTACTTTTTCATAATCCCTAGTCGTAGGCTTGGAAATATATTCATTGCATTTTGATTCAACTTGTGTCTGAACGTTTTTTGACGATCCCTATTCCTCTTTTAAAATTAATAAATTTTTGTTCTCTTGTCTAATAAGAAAGTTTAATGAAATGTTTAAGGTCATGAAGATTATCTTACACCAAAACGAAGGAAATGCTGCGAATGACCCTCGTACCAGAGTCATGTAGATCATCCTCTCGTACCAGAGTCATGTAGATCATCCTATACCCAAATGACGGAGATGCAACGAGTGACCTTCGTGCTAAAGTCATGAAGGTCATTCTACACTAGAACGACGGAGATGGAACGAGTGAACCTCTTAACAAGAGCATGATGATTAACATCATCGGTGGAACGTGTAAATTCCATCTGTGTAAAACATTCAATTAAAATATGCACTGACTGTTTAAACAAGTACAATAAAGTAAAAATGAGTCATCATATACATTAAAATATTTGTTGGAAAAGTATAGTTTAATATTTACGTAAGTGCTGATTCAAAATGAGGCTTTACAGACCTAGTAATTACGTTATAAAGCATCACCTTAGTAGATGAGGGTTAAATGGACAGGATGAAGATATGATTGATACTTCTTAGCTACGTGGATAAGTACCAATCTTCTACGGTGTGGTTTTTGTTTGGTTGTTTATTGTCGTATTTTGTAACATTTTGTTAGATAAGCATTGTAATTGGTGTAATGAATCCTTGTAAACAAAGAATGTTTGAAATTTCCCAAATTACACGTTACAGACCCATGAAATTCAACATTTAAAATTGAGTTTCTTGTCTTGAAAGAAAGATGTGAAAATATTACTCATCCGTTCACCAGTTTTCCAGATACATTATTTACAATTAAAGAAAAAGATTCCTCCTGACGAGAGTTATACAGCCGTTCTTTGAAGTGTGGACAGAACTCATAGTAAGTATGCATTAAGATATTCTGTAAATTAACAAGACACTGTTTCCATTCTAGCGACCTTATTGAAACCTGCTATTGACGATCTATGGCTAGCAGGCGATGTGTGGGCTGCAGGCGGAGTCCAAAAAGAAGACAGAAACTATAAATATAACCAAGGTGACAGTTTTCTTTCAGGTAAGTAGAACAAAGAACATTCCACACTAGAAAATTAGGAAACTGTGCAGCGAGCGCTAGCTAAGTTAGGCTAAAACTTAATAGCGCATGTTAGCCATGTTGATATTCCCTCGTGGCTCTCATAAAACCGATCCAAGGCTTGGTTTCGTGGTGTTTGGCTGCGTGTGCATGATTTAACGTTATTTATCCTGAAATTACGATGCAACTCTACATCAAAGTAGACACGCCCCTACTGTGTTGGTTCTACAGAGAAGATTGCGAAATTATTTCATGTTACGAACGGAAAGTTGATAAGTTGATTTCTATTACTGTGCTATCTGTGCTGTGCCCGCCGCGAGTATCGAAACCCAATTTTTAGTGTTATTGATAAGCTTCCACACTTAATGTTGAGCCAACGCAGGCTACATTGTATTTTGATGATTTCACGGTAAAGTATATTCAGTAAATCATTTCCTTTGCAAGGAAAATTTTATCTCACAAGTTATAGTTATGGTTAAGTATTATAAAACATTTGGTGGACAACTCGTGTATATGCAAAGATAATCAATTTTTTTATTTTTTTATATTTATCCAAAAATATTCAAAATGTGGTTATTTATAATATCTTTATTTATTATAAGTTTTTTGTTTTGCTTTTCATGTCAAAGCAAGACAATTTTTTAGGCCACCTACGATGAAAGCGTCGGTTTTTTGTTTTATAAATCGTATATTATATATTTTCTCATATTAACGGTTGTTTCCAACATTGCAATATATTTCGCTAACACAAGGCGAATTATATCGTGCATTTTAAAATATTTAACTATAAATTACATAAATTTATTTTTATTTCTGTTTTCAACAATTCCCTAATTTAGGCTTACATTATAAAATATTTTTTTGTTATTATTAACTTTCAAACATTCCCAATTTAGGCTTTTTCAACTTCCAATTCCACAAATTCGCATGATATAAAATATTTAAATAAATCAAGCATTGTGGAGTGATTTATTTTTGTATGAAAGCCTTCAGAGTTAATTCTAAAAATACTATTAACAGACATTACGTCACCGTTACATAATTACACTTACATAAATGTGTATAAAGTAGTTTCAAATCCTTTGAACATTATAAAAACTTCACGATATCTGTTTCATAGGTTGTTCTGACTTGCAAATTTCAATTTTAAATAATAGTTAAACAAGAATTCGAGCCGAGTAGGTCTGTTATTGCAAAGAATTTATGTGATCTTCATTATTTTTATAGATATCTAACTATGGACGTCTTACTTCACCTAACTTTAAGAACAAATATTCAATAGATTGATATGATCTTTTTATTCCTTAGTAAAAAGGAAAGAAGGGGAGTACTCCGCCGCGGAGCTACTGGCCTATCTAATGTTAACCGCTCAAAGAAAGAACCCGCAAAGAAACCACGTGAAAGAGTTAAGATTTGGACTTAGTCGCTAGCGTCAGGACACAGCATTGAATCCAAGTCAAAGGAATGATAAAATGTATTGAAGGAAACTCACTATATATATATATATATAAAGGTAAAATTAATAAAATTTCTGAACCTCATGGACTCATCATAAGTATGCTTTTACAAATCATTAAAACTGGTGGAAAACACGCAACAGTTCGTAAATAGAAATTATAGATTATTTGGCAGGTTGCAATTCGCCTGTTATGAGTTATTTCTATTCAATAAATATTGAGTTGATAGAAAACTTTAGCTTTGTTCAAGACGCAGTACGAGTTGACGGAGCAAATTCATGCTAATTGAGCATGTCTTGGACATCATAACGTCAGAAATATGCAGTTCCTACCTTGTTAGTACGCCATTGATCCACAGTTTTAATCACAAGGGCCTGCGATGGTTTTATTGTCTTGAAATGTTTACATGTTCTACAATAATTCCTGTACTCTGAATCCGAAAATGATATCCGTTTTTCTCCATCACGTACAGATTTTTCACAAAACGTCATAACGCAATACATAAAAGAAAGACCACAACACGTAGTTTTGAGACTAAAAGACGTAGATTTCACACACAAAAAATATAAATCAGACTGAATGAGGTTGCATATTCGTTTGACATCAATGTTCTTCCCTTTTCTTCAGTTTGTTTGTATTTTTGTTAAGAAACATAAAGTACATTTTGATAAACGAAATAATAATTTGATCTAAGTAAGAGTTTTTTTCTTCCCAATTTATAAAAAAGAATTCTTACGTGATAGAAAAAAGTAATATTATTTTCGAAATCTGCGTAGCTGAATTATGGAAAATCCGTTATTAAAACAAAAGTTTAAATTCGCAGGACTGTGTAATCAACGTAGCCCTGATCACTACTAATGCTCCTCAGGCAATCACCTCTGCAACCTGTAACGCAAACCCGAAAACGTAAAGACAGTTTTGTTTCTTCTATGTAAATCATTCTAATATACACCTCATGATCAGTTTGTGCAAAGCTCAGAAACTGGTCTAACCACCGCTACGATAACACATAAAATATAATTCATACTGGTTATTCCATTCCTCCAGCTAGTCTCCGCAATCGTCAAATCTACTTAGCCACTTGCACTAAAAGACCTCCTAATCATAACGAGTTGTTTTTGGTCATTACTGTTCTATTTATTTGCTCATCTTTACAAACAAGAATAATGTAATTTCGAGAAAAAAAACTGTTTAACTTTTGGCTCTCCAACGAGTCCTATCATCATATTAAATGTAACAACAAAGCTGCTTTTAATGACTTTGATAAAGCTAATTTATTTTCAGAACTGTTTTACTCTATTTACTACCTCGAGTAACGAGTCATTTAGCAGGAATAACCTTAAAAATATTACACTCATGACAATGACTACTGTGACATTTATCGTCCTAATTTGTCTATTACTTTCAAAATTTCTGATCACTCTAATTCCTTCAGTTTCGTCGTCATCGTTTTAGTTCTAAAGCCGAAATTAAAATGTACTTAGATTCTTTAAAAAAATGCAACGTCTCAATGTGAATACCTTTCTAGTGTAATTTTAAAACAAACTTCTGTTTTTCTTATTACTCACCCTTTCGTTCATTTTACTCTTTCATTTGGCGTACAAGTTGGTTTTTTAAATCAACGAACCTGAAATTGTCAGACATCACTTATATATGGAGGGTATTGTTTTTGAGTAATTAGTGACAAACTAGTGACACCATACAATATATACGTTTTTTTTTAAATTTAAACAATTTATTGACAAGCTGCTTTCCTTCTAATCTGTCGCTTCTAAATTAGGGAAAGCTAGTGTAGATCAGGGGTCTCCAAACTATGGCCCGCGACTTCGGTTTGTCCGGCCCGCCAACAGTTTATCAAAGTATTAATATTTTTTTTATATATTATAAAAACAAAAATAAAACGTGATTGAGCAAAAGCCAATCTAGTTGTGATAGGGCCCGTGTAATTTTGAAAGGAAAGCACCAGTTTCGTGCTTCTCACTAATGCTAAATAAAAAAGACGATTGCGCATCTTAAATATTTTCAATATGTGCTCCTATGAGAAATAAATTAGTGATGTTGTATTCTGGTCATGTATGCAACCCCACTTGATTTATGTTGTATTCTGGTCATGTATGCATCCCTACTTGATTTATGTTGTATTCTGGTCATGTATGCATCCCTACTTGATTTATGTTGTATTCTGGTCATGTATGCATCCCTACTTGATTTATGTTGTATTCTGGTCATGTATGCATCCCTACTTGATTTATGTTGTATTCTGGTCATGTATGCATCCCTACTTGATTTTACCACGACACCTCCGGCCCGTGAAGCCTAAAAAGATCTACCTCCCGGCCCTTGTCCAAAAAGGTTTGGAGACCCCTGGTGTAGATAACCCTCGAGTGGCTTTGGGTAAAATTCAGCAACAAACAAATACACTACACTATCTTTCCCTAGATTAAAAGCGATAGATTAGACGGAAGGTAGTTAGTGAACACCATCCACCGCCAACTCTAGTGCTGCTGTAATCGAATAGTGGGATTGACCGTAACATTATAACACCCCATGGCTGAAAGAGCGAGCATGTTTCGTGATAGGATTTAAGCCCATCACCCGTAGATTGCGAGTCTAGCCACCAGACTAAAACTTTCAAAGTAATGAATATTTAGAATCTCTAAATTGGAAATTTTCGTTATTGTTTTGGTCAGAAATCCAGAAAAATCATCCCTTCCCCTGGTTCCTGCGCCACTGTACAGGTTATTATCTTTCTCTCTGAAAAACAGCCAAAAATAGAGTTATTCTTTAAAATAACAAGCAGTTTAGTAATGCCGACAACTATTGCCCCGATAGCCTTTTAAACAGTGCAGAAAAATAATTGGAGAGGGTCATCCCTAACCGTTGATTATTCTTGGGGGAAAATAATATTATTTCTAATATTAAAAACCCGCCCAGGGAAACATGCAACTTACAGATCATGGTTTTTAACGGTTTTAACTGTAATCACTTTACTGTTGTCATATTTAATGGTAAAAAATGTAATCGGCTACGTTTATCTGTTTACAAAATTGTTTGCTTTATAAGTTGTACGATCTAAATATTGATCATGCAATCGTCAGATGAATTTCAAGTTAAAATTGGCAATACGTTAGCTGTACCTTCTAATATACAAAAATGTGCTCTACATGGATCTATTAACTGTTGTATATCTGCTTTAATCAAATCCTTCTCTAACACAAGCATCTCCTCTCATTGCTTCTGAAAGAATTCAGAATTTCTCGAACTAAATAGCAAATTAGTGCTTTTAGTAGAGTGTCATTTAAAACCCTTTCAAATCTGAGTCCATCATTTCTAGAGATGCTTGAACAAACATTTCACAAACATTCCCAATATTCAAGTCACATTATGTGACACCCTTTTGCACAGATTCGTATCATACTTACATAATATTACATTGGATTAAACATAGTTCCCACTGTTTTATTTTAATTAGGAAACGAATTTCCTCTTTCTGTAAAATTGTAGGTACGAGCAAAGGATGCTATTCATATACCATCAGTTGTAGCGATACTGTTTACATCAGATCGCTCTTGATTTATAATTGGATGAATACATAGTTATTGCATATTTTTGAAAAGGTTTTCACTCATAATCCTTTAAGTGCCCAAAACTTTTTTCTTTACTTAGTGCTTCAGTGGTTAGCATCCAATTATTGCTATGGCATTTTCAGATTCATTTATTTATATCAGTTTATAACGGATAGGAACCGCTAAATAACAGGAACTTCGACTGAAACTGTATCACTGCCAGAATTTCGCTGACTTTAACTGAATCTAGCATAAAAAAAAGATGATGGACACAAATTTGAACTCAATCACATTGTTTATTACACAATCCAATAAGAGTGTATATGTTCTGGAGAGAGAGGTGAATTCTAGGTTGTTAAAAGTTAAGAGTTAAAGCTCCATTACCTTATGAATTATAGCTAAAGTTTTTCAAAGTTAAAGTGTATTCCAAGTTGATGAAGTTTAAAATCTTAATTTTAAATCTTCGTCAAGATGTTGAAAATCTCCTGAACTGTAGAAAAACTATTCTACTTAATTCTAATCTCATTTAATATAAAGCTAATCCTGAATATCCAATATATTCTTCGTTCTCTAATACTAAAAAAATGTGGCTTTATACGTGACCGAAGATTGGTTTCGTTTCATTGCAAGAGCTGTTATGTCATTGAGGTGTTGCACGACTGTCCTGCAACAAAAGCTACTGTCTATTTTGTTACAACATAGTTGCAGCAATCTTTACCACGAGAGAGTTCATGTGACACCTTAGATAAGCGTGCAAGTTCCATGTGTATCTAGGGTGAGAAGAACTTAATTGTTGCCTTGACCAACTTTCTATTCTAAGCACACTCCATAAGCACAGGAATTTTGAAAACTTCTACACATTAATTAAAGGGTATAAAATGCTCGATACACCTACATATCACACTTTTCCTCCCTCTTTTATTTCCAGGTCGACCCAGCCTTCTGTAACTTTCAATCTTAAAAACATTTAAACTGCAATTCATGATTCGGTCAAGAAGCCTGAATAACTCAGCCTCACCCCTGGATAACACTTACACTACGGCACAAGAGAACAATACGAAGAAAACAAACGACTTTAAAAAACACTACTAATACAAAAGATCACAGAAAAAAGAAACAAGAGAATAGAAAACTAAAATATATTAAATCAAACCCATTAATAATGATAAAAACAGAATCCAAATACATTAAAATAAATCTATTTAAGAATTAAATCATAGAGCATAAAATAAGAACCCTTTAATAGTGACTAAAAAAATAAAATGAAATTATAAAAAATTCCCTATAGGAGTAAATGTCAAACAAAATAAAACATATTAATATGAAATTATTTATAATCTCGATTTAAAATATAAAGGAAATGCATTATAAAATGAAAAAAAAATTAAGTATAAACTGAAACAACCCATGATGATATAGTAAAAAGGTGAACGTGATGTGGTCCCGTCAATAAATATGTTCAAAGTAATCAACAAAGTGCTACTGAACTTTTATTCGTCGTCTAGGTAACTAAATCGTATTTAAAATAACTTCCATTTAAAATGGTTCTTTTACCCTCGCTTACCCTCTCTTCGAAGAACGTGACAATAGCCGTCTTTGTTTGTTCAGTTTTGTTTTATATATTTATTATATTGAATTATCCTGTTATATGGTATAGTGGGGCAGAGAAGAATATTGTTACCTTGAATACTTCTTGTTTATATCTTAAACCCCTGACAATGACAAACAAGAACCGCCTTCATCACAGGGTAAAGGAACTTGTCTTTAACATTTCTTAGTTTGCATACTCTTTATGTTCAGCTTGTTGGTTTCCCGCAGTCTGTTTATAATAGGTCATATTTTTACCATTACACGAGCAGTCTGTCACTGAATAATCTTGAAAATTCTGAGTTCGAAATTGATGTATTTTTCAAGTAAAATGTTTTTTTTATGAAGTTTTGATAACTTGTTAATTCAAACTTTACTTTGCTTGCTGTAAGACGACAGAGTCCTTGTAAAGAGAACTAGTAATAAAATATTACAACTAAAAATAATTATCGTAGTAATTCTTACCACTTATATTTACTTCAGCAATGTGCGATTATTCCAATATACTAGCATCATAAAATGTACTACCAGTACATTACTGTAATAATATATGATCATATATGATTCTTACCACTTCCCCATTACCAGTACATTACTGTAATAATATATGATCATGTACCGATTCTTACCACTTCCTCAAATGTACTGGTAGACTGTAATAATATATGATCATGCACTGATTCTTACCACTTCCTCATGCGTGGTTAGTTTAACAAACTAACAGTATATTATACAATCAAGGGTAAATTATTAAGCAAAAAAGCTAGAGCCATCCGCCCCTCTACTCCCAAGAGTTATTTGTAAATACAAGGTGGTTAAAATTATATTTTCTATCTTAAAATTTTATGACTAAACAACTAAAGAAATACAACCATGCAGTTATTCAACACCTTGTAGCCCAATTCAAACAGTTTTTATTGACACGTCAGTATATTTCTATATGCGCACCATAAGCGGCTTTCATCACGTCTAACTGATATTCGACTTCAGTCCACGTTTGCTACAATATGTCCGCAGTTACAGTGGCGATGGCGTCCGTTATTATGGTCTTTAACTCCGTGATGTTTGCTATAGGTGTGCGATACACGATATCCTTAACATACCCTAATACTTCGTTCCTGTACTGGAGTCTGCACTACAGTCACCGACTTGGTCTCTGCAAGCCAAATGACGCTTTGTGCCGTTTCTTGCACGGTTGTCATTTAAGGGGTAACACTACTCACTAGAGAGAGAGAGAAAATAAAATATTTGAGTTGGGCAACAAGATGTTGAAAACTGCGTGGTTGTATTTCGTTACTTATTAAGTTAGTACATTTTAAAATAGGAAAGATAATATTGGACCACCCTACATATATATATATATATATATGTATACCTACATACACTTACACGCATATGCATACATACATATATGTATACATGTACACACACACTCATATATATGTATACATACATACATATAGGCATAATATCTGTCTGCACGACGGATCCGTTCCAATACTTCTACTAGAGAACCTAGAACAAACATTTGAAACGTGTAATAAATATCATAAGGCGTAACGGGTTTGGAAATATTAGCAAACACGTCACTCCGAACTTGTTCAATACAGGTTTCTGGTAAGATAAGATATTTGTACAACATCCCTCGAACGCTATGAAAATTAAAGATTGTAAACACAACTACTAAACAATAATTCCGACTGTATACTTACGGAAAATATTTTTAAAAAAACTTTATATTATGTCCTAAAAAAACAATTCTCGTTTGTTCTTCCGAGTTCATTTGTTGTCAATAAATTACATAAACAAATAAATACTATAATACACACGCGCTTTTATATATGTAGTTAAATAAATCCAAAGATATTTCAAAAGATATTGATAGGATTTTTTTTCAAATGTATTAGAAGTAGAAGTTTTGATTTTATTTGCACACAATAGAAATAATCATACTAACAATAATAAAGACAACAGAGAAAATAAATATATATAAAAAAGGAAGTAGTAAATAGTATTTGAGGTTTAGACATACATTTTGTCCCCCAGTGGCACAGCGGTATGTCTGCGGACTTACAACGCTAGAAACCGGGTTTCGATATCCGTGGTGGGAAGAGCACAGATAGCCTATTGTGCAGCTTTATGCTTAACCTCAAACAAACAAACATACACTTTAGCGACTTCGAACCTTCTGCAAAAGATTTAGAGCAAAGTTAATTTCAGTTTGAAGGTGAAGTAACAAAAATATATTTTGTGAAATAGGAATTTCTAAATATCTTAACCAATCTAAAAGTGTTGTTGCCCAAATAAATAACTGTTAGCTATCACTAAGAGCGAAGTGGCCCAGTTGAGAAAATCCACTTGATTTTCTGCTCCAAGATATACTTTATATTATATAATAAGCTAATAGCGTACAAGAAACTAAAGACAAAATAATGAGTTTAATATTTAACACTCCCCTACAATATCAAAAGACATTTTTACGTGACAATTTTTACAATAAATCTAGTATATGTAAAACTTCTCTCTGTGTTTCTCAGAGTAGAAAACACAACTCTTTGTAGTGAACATTTTTCTACACTGTATATTTCGTGTCTATAAAATTTAGAATTTTTTCTGAGATCTGATTTCGAACAACCTAAATCTCTTTTATGTAAAGTGCTAAATACGGACCGAAGTGTTATGTGTTGTAACTTTACCAATCAAAGAACCTGTCTATTGTTTCTTAGGAAAATTGCGTTATGTCTTATGTGACCTTGAGTATAAAGGATACCTTGGGACTATCATACTGACCAGAGTTATTTCCGCATTCCAGTACCCGTTTTCTGATTGGTCAGCTACAGAGAGAATATGTATTTTTAATACATTTTTAGTACTTATAAAACAGATTCGGTTCGACCTCTGAGGGGAGCAGATTCGTTTCTGATTTTGAAAGAGCTAGACTCGCTGTGGAGTTCTGCTCTACAAGAGCCTGCTGATCGTGTGTTCTCTTCCTGAACATTTAATTAGAGTTATTTTTTTTCTCTACTTTCATGACAGTGCAATACTCCACTTCAATGGCCAGCCTTTAATCTTCAGCCCTCCTTTGGCTAGTAAAGCTTTTATTGTTGCTTGAATTTCACACCGAGGTTTGTCTCTTTCATTCCACCACTAAAAATAATTACATCTGTCCTTGTTCATACTAGGTCCTTGAATCTTCAGTTGTTGCAGCTTGGTGTTGTGTGTTATGTGGAACTTTAAAATTATCACATATTCACGTAATCTACCTCAAGTCCAAGACTGCGAAACAAAAGTCTGACGTAAGCAACCTTAAGTTCTGTGATTACTCGTTTTCTCTCACACTGCCTATTTATGCGTTCTTCTTCAACTATGCTGATCATTTTAATTGAATTATTATTCAATAAAGACGAAAAGTAATGGGCAGGTAACGTATATATATAAACAGGAAAACACAAGAAATGTGCAAGCTAATAAGATCGCTCCATGTTCTATAATCAAATTATTTTTTCTTGCTTGCATATACTCTCATTTATCCATACACTGTTCAAGTTGCAGACATTTACAAATTCACTGATCCTCTCACGTCATTACACGTTTTAATCACACATTGTTCTAGTTACTTTGGTTTTTAGCCATTTTAGCGTAACACATTATCCAGAAAATCACTGAGAAGACCTTGTTCTAGTTACTTTGGTTTTTAGCCATTTTAGTGTAACACATGATCCAGAAAATCACTGAGAAGACCTTGTTCTAGTTACTTTGTTTTTAGCCATTTTTAGCGTACCACATGATCCAGAAAATCACTGAGAAGACCTTGTTCTAGTTACTTTGGTTTTTAGCCATTTTAGTGTAACACATGATCCAGAAAATCACTGAGAAGACCTTGTTCTAGTTACTTTCTTTTTTAGCCATTTGTAGCGTACCACATTATCCAGAAAATCACTGAGAAGACCTTGTTCTAGTTACTTTGGTTTTTAGCCATTTTTAGAGTACCACATTATCCAGAAAGTCACTGAGAAGACATTGTTCTAGTTACTTTGTTTTTAGCCATTTTAGCGTAACACATTATCCAGAAAATCACTGAGAAGACCTTGTTCTAGTTACTTTGTTTTTTAGCCATTTTTAGAGTACCACATTATCCAGAAAGTCACTGAGAAGACATTGTTCTAGTTACTTTGGTTTTTATCCATTTTAGCGTACCACATTATCCAGAAAGTCACTGAGAAGACATTGTTCTAGTTACTTTGGTTTTTATCCATTTTAGCGTACCACATTATCCAGAAAATCACCGAGAAGACATTGTTCTAGTTACTTTGTTTTTTAGCCATTTTACCGTAACACATTATCCAGAAAATTACTGAGAAGACCTTGTTCTATTTACTTTGTTGTTTAGCCATTTTAGCGTACCACATTATCCAGAAAGTCACCGTGAAGACCTTGTTCTAGTTACTTTGTTTTTTAGCCATTTTAGCGTACCACATTATCTAGAAAATTACTGAGAAGACCTTGTTCTAGTTACTTTGTTTTTTAGCCATTTTAGCGTACCACATTATCCAGAAAGTCACTGAGAAAACATTGTTCTAGTTACTTTGTTTTTTAGCCATTTTAGCGTAACACATTATCCAGAAAATGCACAATGTTTTTGTTATTGTGTCGAAAGTCCACTTGTTTATGTAGATATGCACAATATTTTTGTTGTTGTATCGAAAGTCCACTTGTTTATGTAGATATGCACAATGTTTTTGTTGTTGTGTCGAAAGTCCACTTGTTTATGCAGATATGCACAATGTTTTTGTTGTTGTGTCGAAAATCCACTTGTTTATGTACATATGCACAATGTTTTTGTTGTTTTGTCGAAAATCCACTTGTTTATGTAGATATGCACTATGGTTTTTGTTGTTGCGTCGAAAGTCCACTTGTTTATGTAGATATGCACAATGTTTTTGTTGTTGTATCGAAAGTCCACTTGTTTATGTAGATATGCACAATTTTTGTTGTTGTCGTCGAAAATCCACTTGTTTATGTAGATATGCACAATGTTTTGTTATTGTGTCGAAAGTCCACTTGTTTATGTAGATATGCACTATGGTTTTTGTTATTGTGTCGAAAGTCCACTTGTTTATGTAGATATGCACAATGTTTTTGTTGTTTTGTCGAAAATCCACTTGTTTATGTAGATATGCACAATGTTTTATTGTTGTGTCGAAAGTCCACTTGTTTATGTAGATATGCACAATGTCTTTGTTGTTGTGTCGAAAGTCCACTTGTTTATGTAGATATGCACAATGTCTTTGTTGTTGTGTCGAAAGTCCACTTGTTTTTGTAGATATGCACAATGTCTTTGTTGTTGTGTCGAAAGTCCACTTGTTTATGTAGATATGCACAATGTTTTTGTTGTTGTGACGAAAATCCACTTGTTTATGTAGATATGCACAATGGTTTTTGTCGTTGTGTCGAAAATCCACTTGTTTATGTAGATATGCACAATATTTTTTGTTGTTGTGTCGACATGAAGATCGTTTCACCGGCCATCTCACATGCCCAATCTGTTTACAACTCAGTCAAATTATGATTACTTCCCTTACTTCCTGATCGAATCTTATGTTATTAGCGGGTCTTACTATCTGATATTTGTAAGGAAATCAGTTCACCTGAAAACGTCACACTCCCATATTGGTCTTCTCACGTGCAGATGTTTATCTACTAACAAGCTTGTCCTCTCACGTCTTTATTCGTATCTACTCACATAATAATCTTCTCCGTGCATATACTTACCCGACTGACACTTTATGTAACACTTGAGTTAAAGTACCGGTCAGAGACCCCAAGGTTTAGTCCTAGCCTCCGAAATTTAGAGCACTGATAAAAGGCTGCCAATCAGTCAGTAGCATGCGCCTCTTGCACAGCTATTATTAACCAAGAAACCGAGACTGACTAACATTTATAGTCAGCCGCAGATGAAAGTGCGGAGTGTATTACACTCTTGACCTTCTCTTTCACAACCCATCGGACAAACCAATAGGCCACAACCAGCCTCAGTTTCAATGATGAAAAAAAATCTTCGTATTTCATATTTTCAATTTCTCGATTAAAAAAAAACAACATTAAAATTACTGTTTAACTTAGTTCGGTTACGTCAGAATTGAACGGTATAGAAGAACAATAAGAACTAACGATATACATCTCTACCCCCCCCCCTTAAAAATGATATAATTTTCTGGTCTTTAATAGTAAAATTAGTACTTAAGTTTTTACACTTAAATACTTCAGAAATTATGAAACTTAAGACATGTTAGAAAAATACAGAGATATCATCTTACATACCGACGTGAAACAATATTTAGTTCTTTCAAGTCAAAAATTTTCGTGAAAAGATAACAAGACTTTCTTTCATTCTTTTTTAACGGGGGTAGGTATTTAGTTTAAAGAACTGGTTCGCCAAAGGTGAACTTTTCCAACTTGGTGTTCAGGAAAATGTTTACTCCTCTTCACCCCACTCGTGGATATTGTTTCGAAACTTTCATTACAGTTGGATATAACCAAAACTGAGTATTTTAAGTTTAATTATCTGACTTACAGATTAGTAAAAATGGTGGTTAAAGGCTATTTGGTGTATATACCTAGGTGAGAGGCTGAGGTAAGGTCGGCAAAGTGAACTAGGTGAGAGGCTGAGGTAAGGTAGGCAAAGTGAAGACAACTTTCGTAGGAGATGTTGAGCTACCAAACATCGAGGATTGATTGGCTGGCGGTGAGATGATATCAGGGTATGATTGGCTGGCGATGAGATGATATCAGGGTTTGAATGCCTGGCGGTAAGATGATATCAGGGTTTGCTTGTCTGGCGGTGAGATGATATCAGGGTTTGATTGTCTGGCGGTAAGATGATATCAGGATTTGATTGCCTGGCGGTGAAATGATATCAGGGTTTGATTGCCTGGCGATGAGATTATATCAGGGTTTGATTGCTTGGTGGTAAGATGATATCAGGGTTTGATTGCCTAGCGGTGAGATGATATCACGGCTTGATTGCCTGGCGGTAAGATGATATCAAGGTTTGACTGCCTGGCGGTGAAATGATATCAGGGTTTGATTGCCTAGCGGTGAGATGATATCACGGCTTGATTGCCTAGCGGTGAGATGATATCACGGCTTGATTGCCTGGCGGTAAGATGATATCAGGGTTTGCTTGTCTGGCGGTGAGATGATATCAGGGTTTGATTGTCTGGCGGTGAGATGATATCAGGGTTTGATAGTCTGGCAGTGAGATGATATCGGGGTTTGATTGCCTAGCGGTGAAATGATATCAGGGATTGATTGCCTGGCGGTGAAATGATATCAGGGTATGATTGGCTGGCGATGAGATTATATCAGGGTTTGATTGCTTGGTGGTAAGATGATATCAGGGTTTGATTGCCTAGCGGTGAGATGATATCACGGCTTGATTGCCTGGCGGTAAGATGATATCAAGGTTTGATTGCCTGGCGGTAAGATGATATGGCACCTTATTAGGATGGCGAAGAGCCATAACTTCTATGCCTCAGATATTTTAATGTGGGGGGAGGGCGGGAGTACCCTGAGAAAACTCCCTTTACAGGACAAGCGTCGAGTTAAAATACCTGTCCTGTGCCCGAACTGAAAAGCAAACATGCTGGTTAATAAAGAAAACTGCATAATTATAGAGAAATCCTTGATTTGTTTGTTGTGTCTGTTTGAAATACAAATTATAGAGCAGCGGTTACCAAACATTTTCCACTGACGACACCCTAACCCACTTAACTTGATTTGCACTACACCCCAGCTGCCACGGACAATGTATATATATATTGTACATTTGTGTCTATAATCTTAATTATTCTTTGTCTGATGAAACCCGCGACACCTCTACCAACTTGTCGCGACACACAGTTTTGAAACCACCGTTATAAGGCGAAATCAGCCTGTGTGGCGCATTTAAAATTGTGTACAGTGACACATGAGAGTATTTCTAGTTTCTGCTTTACGGTAATAGTCTTATGTTTAATATTTTTTATTAGGTGGAATATTGTTTGCTTTACGCAAACAGCCTTAAGGCTAATCTTAGAACTATATTTTGTTGAAGTTGTAGCTTACTGAGGATATTGTTAGACATGTTATAAGTAATTTGACATCTGTATTGTATGGTTGGCCATATGTATATATATTATACATTTTTGAAATAATGTCCTATGTAAGATCTATACTGTGTCCAACGATAAGTCTTAAGTGATTAATACGCTTGCTGATGGTCTCATGAAGTTTTCTTACGTGTTCTGCTCATATGAGTTTTCAATCGAATATTACACATACACACAAATTTGGCCCTGGAGCTTATTTTGATATCTATGTTGCCTAGTTTTAATATAACTTTTTCCAGTTTCTGAGATGTTTGTTTAGACTTCTACGAAAAATGATTCCTTGGGTTTTGAGTGAGTAGCAGGACCCGCCAATCGTTACACCACTCAGCGATAACATTTAGTGATTTCTGTACGTGGTCCGCAACTATGAGTGGATTTCTAAATACACTCCATATGGCCAGGTGGTTAGGGCGCTCGACTCGCAATTTGAGGGTAGCGGGTTCGAATCCCCGTCCCACCAAACATGCCCACCCTTTCAGCCGTGGGGGCGTTATAATGTTACGGTCAATCCCACTATTCGTTGCTAAAAGAGTAGCCCAAGAGTTGGCGGTGGGTGGTGATGACTAGCTGCATCGCTACTAGTCTTACACTGCTAAATTAGGGACGGCTAACGCAGATAGTCCTCGTGTAGCTTTGCGCGAAATTCAAAACAAACAAAATACACTCCAAACAGCAATATCGTTGGCATATTGTGAAAAGTATGTGTATGTTAGGTCTGGAAACGATATGCTATTAGCGAATATTATGTATAGGAGTGGCGACAAAACAGAGCCCTGCGAAACTTCGGCTGAAATATTAAATGTTTTCGAGAGGGTGTCGTTTATTTTTACTGTTTCTATGCGGTTGGTTAAAAAGTTCGACATCCATCTTGTTATTAGATGGTTAATATTTATTGAATTTATCAATATCGTATGGCGTTGTGCAAATCACTGTCAAAAGCTTTGCGGTCATCAAGAAAAATTCCAGTCGTTGCTTCATTATATTTAATATAATTATTGTTAAAGGATTTAAAGGCAGCCCATTACTGTGAACTTATCAAAATAACGCACAAAATTCAACTAAAAACAATCTTAGTTAAATAATGCTTTGAAAGAGTTTGTTTATTTGTTTTGAATTTCGCGCAAAGCTACACGAGGGCTATCTGCACTAGCCGTCCCTAATTTAGAAATGTAAGACTAGAGGGAAGGCTGCTAGTCAACACCACCCAGCGCCAACTCTTGGACTACTCTTTTACCAACGAATAGTGGGATTGACCGTCACATTATAACGCCCCCACGGCTGAAAGGGCGAACATGTTTAGTGTGACGGGGATTCGAACCCGCGACCCTGAGATTGCGAGTCGAGCTCCCTTACCACCTGGTCATGCCGGGCCTTTGAAAGAGCATTTGTGCATAACAGACTCAGTATCTATCAGATTTTAAGGTTTTGAAAATACGGTATCGACCTTTAAAGGAAGGAAAAATTAAGAAATCTGAAATCTCGTTCATGCGACGAGCAGACCTCACCAGCAATATATATAGCTATCGAACGTTCGTAAGTCTTCATCTTTGACTGTTTAACAATGCTTAGGATAAAGAAATAAATATAAAAATATTTGGTTTGAATGTACTGTCTTTTATACCATACAATTAAGGTTTAAATGTTGACTTTGATTCAACGTGTTATATCTGATTATTTATTTTGATGAACTTCAGGGACGCTATAAATAATTCCGTTCTGTAAGCTTACTAGTCGGGTGTGACAACTGCACCAGAAACAGTTAATCTTTTCTTAGTTCTAACAGCTCTACAGTTTGGTTCCGATGGTGAAGAAAGGTGTTCACCACCAATTTTAAACTAAATGACATTAATCAACATATTTCTAATTTTTGTTGTTTTTAACATACTATTACTTATTCAAATTACAAGATCATTACCCCCACCTAGTTTGGAATTATATATATATATATATATATATATATA
>NW_013669452.1:105943-107218 GCF_000517525.1 Limulus polyphemus
CACCTTCCGATTAATTATATTTATATATATATATATATATTAGACTATAAGAACATGAAATTATAAGTTTTATTACAAAATCGTTTCACTGGTACAATTTTTTTTCAAACTTTCTACTATCATAGAAATATTCGTACACTTTTAGTGATTATTAATAAACTTTAAAAAAAAAACTGTAAAATATGAAGTAAAATCCAATTTTAATTAATTTATAGATAATTTGAAAATATAAAGTTGTTTCTTTTGTTAGTACGAGAATTACATGAACAGGCTTACGTTCCTCCTCTTGGAACAAATTACACATTCTAGAATTGACAAATCCGCGTGCTACTGTTTGCGGAACCAGAAACCTTAATTTAAACATATTGACAGTTTATGATATTATAAGAACCACGTTTTAACACTGAAACAAAGGCGAAGTTATATTTTGTTTCAACAGTGTTTTCCTATTATCGTTTTTCCATTTGTCTTTCCAAGATGTAAGTTCGCTGCTTTTTCACAAGTCAAAAGAATGTTTCGATATCTGCACACGTGCAGTTGTGTAAACCCATCCGCAATTACCTCAACAGTGTGATGTAACACATTAACTGTTAACATATTAACGTTTAAAGAATCGCTAACAAATCACCACTTGAAGGCTTCTTTTTACATACCGAACAATACTGCAATGCTTTATATTTACTCCAATAAACACTGCTCTACTTTTACTTATTTATATAAACCCTCCGTAGCTCAGAGGTAAAATAGAAGGATTATAATGCTAAGACCAGAAGTTTGATCCTTGCGATGGGCACAGCGCGTTTATCACATTGTGCACCTTTACACTTAAAAACAAACATGTACCTACTCATTATTTTATCTACTTATATACACTTAGATATCTAATCACTGTTGTACTTGCTAATGTACGCTAATATGTTTAAACAGTGTTCTACCTACTTATATACACTTAGATATCTAACCACTGTTGTACTTGCTTATGTACGCTAATATGTTTAAACAGTTGTTCTACCTACTTATATACACTTAGATATCTAATCACTGTTGTACTTGCTTATGTACGCTAATATGTTTAAACAGTGTTCTACCTACTTATATACACTTAGATATCTAACCACTGTTGTACTTGCTTATGTACGCTAATATGTTTAAACAGTGTTCTACCTACTTATATACACTTAGATATCTAACCACTGTTGTACTTGCTTATGTACGCTAATATGTTTAAACTGTGTTCTACCTACTTCATTACATCCTCAGCAGGTCAACTTGTTT
>NW_013669452.1:107384-109466 GCF_000517525.1 Limulus polyphemus
AAAGAGTACTCCAAGACTACTTTACTAGGTCCTCGAGCTTTACTAGGTCCTCGAGTAGTCTTGAAGTACTGGTCCTCGAGTAGTCTTGGAGTACTACGCTAATATGTTTAAACTGTGTTCTACCTACTTCATTACATCCTCAGCAGGTCAACTTGTTTACACAATACTGTTGTTTTTAACGACTTATCTGTATGTATAATCTTACTTTTGTTAAGTATCTAGTAAAAAAACAACTTCAAATTTTCTCGTATTTTTTATGAATTTGTGTGTCTGTTTAAAGAACATTTTGTAATGCATTACTTAATAAACTCATCATTCTATTTATATTATTATGTTTAGTGACTAACATATTTCTAGAATAAACCATTCAACTTGTTGCTATAACTTATTACCTTGTTGTTTACTGGGAATATACTGTTTAGTTACTTTTTACTTATACCGGCTAACGTACTCCGCAATCTAGCTACGTATTTACTATAAAACATGCATACCTTCCTGATTGTTCACTACCGATATTTGTAATACAGTGGTATAACTTAAAGTTTTAATATCAAAGAACTAGCAACTGTCTGAAAGCAAACTGTTTTTGTCGAGTATTTTTCATACTTTCATTTAAGCGACAGAATTAAAAAGTTCTTTTCCAAACACAACAAGTGTTATATATATATATATATATATATTTGCATTGCAATACACAGCATATCTTAAGAAGTCGGTATAAACGAGTAAGAGCTTTATGCATTAAAAATACAAATGGTATCGTTCTGGTGTTGCTAAGATAGTGTATGATAGATATAATCTTTGTGAGCTCTTTGTTGGGAAGCCGACGGTAGATAAAACTCGAATAGAGCAAGCTGTTTGTTATGGATGATGATTAATCGTTACTGCAGTAAAAACAGAAAAATTGAATTCAAATTCAAATCTTAACAATTGTACGGAAATTAAGCGAATTTGAATAACAATCTCGTTCATGTAAATATTTGCATTACTTAAATAATATTATAACTGCATAAAAGAGAATCTAGCTGAATTTACTGAACAGTACAAAAACAACGAGAAGAAAAATATGGTAAGATCTGGCATGTCAAAATCAACAAATATAACATGAAGATATGAGAAACAACATAAGCTTCTCCAAAACATGTTCTGTTATACAGCTTACTCATAATATGACTGAGATTAACTAATGTACATATCATAAGTTAAAAGAGGTCACCGTTATCGGATTCTTTTATGTTTGTTTGCTAGTTCAAAGTTTTTTGGAACGGAACCTCTTGAATATTTCATCAACTGTGTTCACATTTATCACGTGCTACTCAAGCGTACGTTCAATGTTTCTAAGCATAGAGCATCATTTTCACACATTTGGTATACAGATATTACATGCCATACTCTCTTATAGTTCAAATATTAATACAGCAACGACATTACTACATTTTCTCTAGAGTTCAGAGGCAAATATATACGATCTAGAACGTATGCTAAATTATCTCGAGGCGCCACTCTCTGAAGGATGTTATCTGCTGTATCCAACATCGCCTTGAATACGAGGTTATTTTAACACTATCACATAAAAAAAGAGATACTTCCGGAGTTTCGTGATCCAGCGTTATAGAGAAAGTGTGGATTATTAGAGTAATTTCGATGCTTTCAGAGAGACTCGTTTCTGCTTTCAAAGAGTCGGGACTCGCTATTGAATAGTTTCTCTGCTTTAGTTTGTTTTAGCCTTAGCTTAATCCTGACTATCGCATGTGTGTGATCTATAATTTTTGAATTAACACTCTAACTTCAGTACAGGATATTTTTTATTCAGTTATAGTTTTTAATCCTCAGTAAACACAGTCTTTTATTAAAACTGAATAACCTTACTGTTCCTTGTGACCTGCTTCCATTTTCATATAAAACCTGTGCAAATAAAATGTTTCGTTTATCTCTGCATCATTGTCTCTTTAATTAAATCGTGAAAAATCATTACACGTTCCTTCACTTTACTAGGTCTTTGAGTAGTATTGGGGTACTCTTTACTAGGTCCTCGAGTAGTGTTGGAGTACTCTTTACTAACATAAGCAAGTACAACAGTGG
>NW_013669453.1:0-5825 GCF_000517525.1 Limulus polyphemus
AGCGCGAGTTTAAGGAAAAAAGTGAATTAAAACTATAATTCTACTGCCAGCTAACCGGACAAAATTTACCCTAACTTGTCAATAGGTCGGCATGCAAAGGAAAAACTTTTAATTATTTATTTTTAATTAAAGTGTACACTGGCAGTGGTAAGCAATTAACTCACAATGTACGAAAGAAACATACAATATTTTATTAATGTATTTCGTAATGCCAAATACTCAATTTTCCCTTCTTTTAGTTTGTCAAGTCTGATTGGTTTGTTTGTTTTTTAAACGAAAAGCTACTATCTGTGCTGTGCCAAATGCAACAATCAAAACCCAACAGTCTAGCGTTATAACTTATAAGCTCTCTACACTAGTCTAAGTTATCGTTAAACCTCTAGGCATCTAATTGATAATACTCTCCTTACTGGCACAGATATCGTCACCTGACGTTTCTTAAGCCTAATTCAACAAACAATGCTGCTCTTACTAACGGGATATTCGAGTATCATAGTTTTTTCTTCTGCAGCCTAACTTAACGAATAATCCTACCTTTAGTAGCGGGATAGATCGGTGTAATTGCTTTTCGGGCCTTATTGGAAATACTCTCGTTACTGGTGCGGTGTATCAGTATCAGAAATTTATTTCCCAGTCCTAACTGAGTTGATAATATTGTTTTAATTTTATACCATCATCAGAGCTTAGACTTTGCCTGTTTTGTTTTGCTATTCTAGTCATTGTGTTTTCACCGTTCAATGGAAACGATCCCAAAACACGTTACTTAGTAACGGCCGAAAGTTTAAAAATTGTAGCATCCAGCCACTTTTCACGAGTCAGGCATCGTACTATGCGCATGCGCTGATTGGTCGCTACGTGCTGTACACACACAGTGTGCACAATTTGAGACAGATATCAGCGCAATGGTGTTAGTATGTGTGTAGAAATTACTTTTTAGCAACGGTATATATTGTATTGGTGTGTTTTAGCTTTGTAGAAATATTTCAATTGGTATTTTTAGGGGTGGGTGGAGGGTCCAAAAATATTGAAGCTTAGGATCCCCCAGTCATCATTCATCATGTTTTATTTATTATTTATAGATGATAACACTTTCCTGACCAGAGTGATACGTCAATATTGTGATTTTCTGTATAAAGCCTAATTTAGAAAAGCTTTTCTTAGTAGATTGATTTACCATAATCACAATTTTCTTTATCATGCCTAATCCATCGGGTAACACATTCCTTAAGCCTACTTTGTAATACTATCTTTACTAGTGTAATATATTGTTACGTCTCCGTTTGTTAATTAATTTTCCGTAACTTCGTTCCGACGAAACTTTAACGATGTGTAGACAGTGAGTAATTGATCTGCAGTCAGAAGTATTATTGAACACGTTCGTTGTTATAGCGTTTGTTTAGCGCGATCGTTGAAGTTGAGTGTATCGTAAAGTTGTATTCGGAAAGAATAAACCAGTTTTATTAAGTAAAGACTTGTGCACATTACGTTCCCCACGTCACGTTTTCCCCCTCTTATATATACCAGCCTATCCTATCTAGTAAATACTAGAGCATTCGCCAAAGTACATGATAGTTCTAGAAACGTTGCGTCACAGTAGTCATGTGACTCGCTGACGCAACAATATCAACACATGATAAATAAAAATTGAGAATTTAAAAACCTACAACTACGGATCGTACAAAAAAAAGTAAGGAAACAAGGCTGAAGATATTGTAGAAATTATTTACTCAAACTACAAACTCCTATTTTGACTCCACCAAATGTAACTCTAAGTAACAGCATGAAACAAAAATAGGAGTTGTAATTTGAGTAAATAATGTCAATAGTATCTCCAGCCTTGTTTCCTTACATTTTTTACCATCCAAATTTTTCATTCATCTTGTTTGCTGGCTTTATTTACACTCAACTATGGGAAAAGGATTACATGATATGGTAACTAGCTTTATACATTGTAATGACAAAAATAAACACAGCTAACTGATACGGTACATGATGATTTACTGTAGCAATTGACTATTTGATCGCATTAGTTCGAAATGTAAAATGTTAAGCTGCAGCTAGAGGTTGTTTGAGAATATAGTGAACATTTATAGTTTCTGTGTAACTAAATTCTCTATGTATAATGCATAGCAATGGGCAAATATATGCCTAGACTAAAACACAACCCCCACTGAGAGCGTATATAATTTCACCAGTAGAAAAACATCCTTTTCAAATAAAATATCGCTTTAAATAAGCCTTCACGTCTTTTAAAGTAATTATTCTACGAATGTGTGTAATGAATTTCAATATTATGTATACTGATTTTTTTTACTCCTTCACTTCACACATAATATAGTGTTGGCTTCTTAAAGACACCGATTGTAGTGTATCTACATGTTACAGTCATTTAATTGTTCATGTATTATTGACTGGTAGTTCCAGTTTCACCCCGTACTTAAGCTCTTTAAAGGAACATCAGATGTTTGTAAGAAAGCTAACTTCAAGGAGGTAATGATAACACCGTTTAAACTAGAATTATGATGTTTTTTAAGCTTATGTAAAATATATAAGAAACAAATTGACTTTTCAATACTCCTACAACCTTCGCAGTACCTTATTTAGTATTTGGGTGAAATGTACCAAGCCGTTCTTATTGTGACAAACAGGCTGTTTGGAACGGATTTTCTTTTCTTTGTAGGCCTAACATGAGTGTTTTTTTGTATGCATTTTAATATGTGTACAGCCTTAACAGTCAATAGTAAAGGTTTTAAAAGATTGTTTGAACTGAATATTTACTGTTTAAGGTGCTTTTTGCCCAAACGTTCTATTAGGGTTTTGTGCAATTCCTTGCGATTCCTATTATGAACCACTATCGTGCGTCATGATAAGTCAGTCATTTTGCTTTTAAAGCCTAATTCATAATACTCGTTTTACTAGCGTAATAAATCAACATTAATAATTTTCATTTTCCAGACTAATTCGTAATACTCATCTTCTAGAGTAACATATCAACACAACTAATTTTGCTTTTCAGGTCCAATTCGTAACATTCGTCTTACGAGAGTAATAAATCAACATAAATAATTTTGCTCCTCAGATCTAATTAGTTATACTTTACTTACTAGCTTTAAAGTAAAATATCTATAATAATAGAAGGGTATGTCTGTATGTGTGTGACCGCCATAGCTCCAAGAGGAATGAACCTAGAAATCTGAAATTTTGCACCCATACTAAGTGGGCCCTGAGGGTGTGCACCTGGGTATTATTATTACTTATCTTATCCACGTGCGTGCGCGCATGCCCGCCCTATTGTATACTCTGTAGTATATCAGTTAGATTAGCAACTTCTAATATATAAAAAATCCAGTGCGTTTTGGTAACAATGCGTTCCAACAATGGCTTTTAAGTCATGTTGCTTAGCAACAAAAGTATAACTTAATATTATTGCTAGTCTATGTACTGAAAGTATAAAATGAACTGTATAAACACCAAAACTGGAAAAATATTTGTTGATTTCTTAATTTAGTCTCCGTTGATTAAAGAAGTTTGTTTTATATTAAAAACGTTGGTCAAAATAGTTTAATTCAGAAACGATTTAAGTTTAAAATTGGATCGATATTTTTACTTTCATGATAAATTTTATGCACTTGCTAAAATATATCACCTAATAGCCCGAGCGAAGCCTGGTACTTTCGCTAATTATATTAAGTCAGTGAAAAGCTAAGCAACTGAAAGTGTCTCACGAGATATTGCCATATTATCCATTGAGCCAAGAACCCAGGGATCTCTGTCCTAAGGTGGTCCAGAACCATCTTATTTATCCACATACTTTGTGTGAGTTTTTATTTTCCAACTTCACCAAAAAAAAAAATATTTAATTTTTTTTTATTTTGATTAAATTTAAATAATCTTATTATTTCATAAAAATACCTTTTATCTTCTTTGATGAAAAATCAATAACCTTCCTGTTCGAGAACGCGCGAGCCTAGTGTGACTCATTTCTTCTTCTTCTTTATTTTATTTTTTCATTTGTCTGCTTTGATTCATTGTTTTTATAAATTTCATCATATTGATTTACACATAGGTAAGTGTTGTAATAAAAACGATCTCTGACAATAATATATGATGGGATTGAAGACCCTTTTTTTCAGGGTCTAGGGGGTCAGTGCTTGGTTCATGCGATACTCTCACTCAGTAAATGCATAGTAAATTGATTTTGATGATGGTAATTAAAATATAAAAATATGATGTTTTTTTTACCACTTGAATATCTATAATGAAGATGACGTAGACTTCTGCTGACGCCATGACACTTATAAAAACAGGAGCAAAGCTTCGATACTTTAATTACTAAAATATCTGTTTAAAAAATAAAATAAAAGTAACCCTCAAACTATACTTTTGTCGACATTTTTAACCAAGGCGGACAAACAAAGCAAAAAAACAAATTATTTCGCTAGTTCCACTAACCCTATTTCAGTTGTAAGTTTCTTTATTGATGGTTAGGCTAATAAATGATCCAATCAGCATCGATTCGCAAGAAATCCCGGATGTACACTCGCTAACCAATAGCTTCTGCTGCTAAACTGGCATATACAGTTTTATCGTTTCTATGATCGTCATTAATCTTTGTTGTTTTGGTCTTGTTTCGGGAATTCGTGCAAAGTTACACGAGTTATCTGCGTTAGTTGTCCAAAATTTTGAACTCATAGACTAGAAGGAAGGTATATATAGTCAACAGCGTCTAATTCCAGCTACTATAATCCAATAGTGGATTTTATTATTCTTAACTTTGTTTAACGCAAACTGGAGTTTATTATGATACATTTCTATTAAGATAAATAACATAACGACTTATATCTACAGAATGCATGTTCCTTATCTCAGTATTTTGTTATTACAGCTTCTTCAGGAGCTATCGATATCCTACAAGTTCACTAATCCAGTTTAGTTTCAACTTGTTCGAGTTCTTATATTTAATAACCGACGCTGATCTGAAACGAACATTTAGATCTTATGAAATTAGCCATCAACTATATATATATTAACTAATGATATCAACAAACCAGACCTGTAGACCTTCTTGTACGTATGAAATACTTTATTTTCTTGGAAGTGTATTTTATTCCTACTGCTGTATTTGATGTGGGTTATTGTAGGTTAATGTATAGATATAAGTCAGTGGTTCTTAACCTTTTTTGCTCCATGCCCCACCTCGACACCTAAAAAAAAAAATTTGATGCCCCCTTAATATAAAAAAAAATTTGGTGTTGAAACTGTATAATAATATAATGTAAAATTTAGAAATTGACCAAAATTTCACACCCAAATGAAAAAATTTTCTTATTGCAGCCCCACGTTCATAATTACTGATATAAGTCGTTATGTTATTTATCTTAATAGTGGAATTTATCTACAACTTTTATAATGCACCACAATCACAAAATCTGGATCGTGGTCTTATGTATCTATCCATCTATATATTATCATATTCAGCAACGGGACATGAATTGTGGACTCTTGGTTCCTCAGATCCCCATGCTAACCATATGTAAGTATCATGGATGAGAAACGGTTGTTCTATAAACACATGAGCATTAGAATCTGAATAGAATCCCCAAGAGAGGATAACATCAAACTTTAAAAAGAAACTTCATTGTGCTATTATGTTCCAAAGGTTAAATTATTCTTTTAAACATTGAATCACAAGTAACTACGTCTGAGAAAAATAGTTCATTAATTACTCACAAGAGGCGCTGTCAACATAAGATTATTATTACTGATTTAAAAATTAAAATGATCATTATAAATTGGTAATTTATATTAATCACACATGGCACGTG
>NW_013669453.1:6077-7022 GCF_000517525.1 Limulus polyphemus
AAAAAAACAAGCAGGAATTAGTGGAATTAATCATAATATTGGTGGTATTTTTGTTTAACCCAGAGGCGTCGATAGGCGCTTAAAAGTTTGGGGCTTCAAGACACCAACTGGAGATTTGGGGCACTGTCAAATAGTATAAGGGCACGGACCCCGTGTACTAGTGTAGATTACTGCGTGAATTCTACGAGAGAAAAAAAAAAGAGGAAAAACATAATAAATAAATAAATATATATATTTATATGCTCATGTATGACATTGTTTACTTGGTTATATGCTTCAATAACCGCGAATAATTTTTCAAATTAATAGACCACTAAGAAACAGAAGCTTGAATGATAGATGTATTTATTCACCATCTGTTTCAACATCATTAAATTTATGCGATCGTTCAAACGAGGCGTACGGTAATAGTTGTGGGGCGGGAAGGGGGAGGAGGTGAGTAAATATTTTGTAATTCTAAAGCCTGCTGACTAAATAACGCCCGGTACGGCTCCGAGACAGCGTGCACATTCTGTACTTGTCTCGGGCACGCGCCACATTACAAATTACATGGAAATTAGGTACCAAGGGAGCAGATCAACAGACTCATAGTAATGTTGCCTCTGAGACACTTTGTCATCGTGTTCCATTTTAAGATTAAAGATGGAATCCTACCGACATTTTTCTAAACTATTTATACGCTAATAACGTACCCGATAACAAACGATACGATGTAGATTTGTTATTATGTTAAACTTGCAATAAACTTTTCTTCGTTATCCATTCAAACCATCTCCAAACTTTGTTAGTCACAAAGTGACTTCCTTGTCACCAAATTTATGCATTAAATTGCAAGTGGGTCCATGACTTTATCGCCCGCCATGGCCAGGTGGTTACGGCACTCGACTCGCAATCTGAGGGTTGCGGGTTCGAATCCCCGTCACATCAAACATGCTCGCCCTTTCA
>NW_013669453.1:7519-12726 GCF_000517525.1 Limulus polyphemus
AACAAACAAACATGACTTTTATTTGTTACAGGGTTCCTAATAACATACGAATCATACAAAAATAAAAATACCCCCAGTGTTGAAATTAATTACCCCACTTATTATTCCTGGGGTCTCCTGTGTCTTTTACTTAAACCGAGTAGTTTTCCTCAATTGTTTGGTCAGCTCTTTATAGACATGAAGGCCGGACGTTGTCTGGTGGTTAGGGCGCTCGACTCGCAATCTACGGGTCGCAGGTTCGAATCCCGTCACCAAACATGGTCGCCCTTTCAGCTTTGGGGGCTTTATAAGTGACGCTCAATGCCACTATTCGATTAGAAAAGCCTAAGAACTGGCGGTTAATGGTGTTGACCAACAGCCTTCCCTCCCCCCAGTCTATCACTTTAATTTAAATTAGGTAGGCTAACGAACCATAGCCCTCGAGTAGCTTTGCGCAAGTTCAATAAACAAACAAATTGTGTCGTTACATGCAGAAAAAACAAAACAAAAAAACATTTGGAACCCCGCGAGCGACAGTGAACAAGTTGGTAATTTAGGGTTTGTTCGTAATTAAGCACAAAGCTACACAATGGGCTATCTGTGCTCTGCCCACCACGGGTATCGAATGCAGTTTTTGTGTCGTAGGAATTAAAGAAATAAATTTATCAGTAAAGTCTGTAAAACTTTGACATTTAAAGGTTTCGTTATTTGTTCTTAATCAGACCAAAACTGTGAAACTTCAATAAAATAAATTAAAATTAATTTCAATTAAAATTTTCCTACATTTTAATTTAAATTGCTCGTCTTTTATAGAATATAATGACAGCCGCGCACAAAGAAACAAAACCAAAACCATCAGACACTACTTAGAAAAACGTGATCTTAAAAGCAACTGTAAATTCGAGCAGTTTCTCAGTCAGTTCTTATTCGTAAACTTTGTACTGTAATGCGTTTGTCTACGAAAACTTCAAATCATGTTCATCTTGTTGAGCCATAAGAGATTTGTTTTTCTTTTTTTAGAGAAATCGGCCAGTTATCCTCAAGAATAGCATAAAAGAAAGATACTTGTGGTGCATCAGGAGGCATCAATGAGAAACAAGACACCTGGTGTGAATTGTAGCAAATAAAAAAAAACTCTTTTATGTGAAAATATACGTCTGTCTCAAAGATGATAAAAAAAGTATATTGATTAAAAAATGTTTATTGTAAAGCACAAAGCTACACATTGCACTATCTGTGCTGTGCCTACCGTAGGTATCAAACCAATATTTTTAGCGTTATAAGCTTGCAGAATTACTTCCAGGGGTAGGGGGCGGGGCAATTATAGGTGAACACACTATCTTCTTATTTGCTTTTAGTAATTATGATAATTCTGTCGTTATCGTTAAAATTGGTAAATTAAATATCACAATAATATATATACGCAAGAGGTTATTAATAAAATTGTTTTATCAAAATTTATTTACTTTTATTCAGGATGAAAAAAAATCGCGCATTAAAATTCAAACACAAGAAGTGCCTTTTTTTCTCCACCTTGGCGAACTTAGAGAATTTTAAACTTAGGTAAGACGTTTTATCAGTAAGTCAAAGTGCTCGAGAATGAAAATAAATAAATAAAAGACGCTAGCTGAACAACGTCCATGTTATGTTCTGGATCAATACGGCAGTGAACTGTAGCTAAATCTCTAACTACAACATCTGACGGCAAAGATCGATTCACACAAGATTATGTTGTTCAGAGTGTATGATTAAAGGAACAATCAGACTAAAGGCGAAAGTTCCAAAATATAAATACGAACTAAACTAGACATAGTCTAAAGATTTCTTTCACTTAGCTCTCCCTGGTGGAATATTAGGCCAACACCCTTGATTTAGAAGGTTTAAGTTCTTTGATTTAGCAAAGTGAATTAAAGATGTGGATTTTTATTTATTTTAATTATTGTAGCCCTCCAGTGGTTCAACGGTAAGTCTGAGAGCTCGCAGCGCTAAAATCCTGGTTTCGATACTCGCGTTTAACAACAAATAAGCAAATCTAATTATGAAAATGATCTTAATTGTAAGTATAGTTACAGAAAGATGGTGGATACGTCTTTAAAATAATACATACATATACCAAATTCTATAACGAAAAGTTTGATTGCACCCCCCCCCCCCAGTGGCCCAGAGATATGTTTACGGTCTTACAACGCTAGAAACCGGGTTTAGATACCCGTCGTGGGCAGAGCAGAGATACCCCATTGTGTGGTAAAAAAAAAGAAAAAAACACGTTAAAAATAAAAACTAGATAAATAATATTAACTCGTTCTTTTATATAAAATATATTACAATATCAGGACAAGTACCCTTTTACCCAGATGTATACAACTAAAGAAGTGTGTAATATAACACATAACCAACTTTTTTGATGTCTCCTCAATGGGACAGCGATAAGTTTACGAACTTACAATGCTAAAATCCGGGGTACGATTCCTCGCGGTGGAAACAGCAACTAGCCCAGCTAACCCTGGTATAAAGGTGCACTTTAAGTGATGATCAAATACCCCTGTTCGTTCAGATCAGAGTAGCACACCAGTTGGCGGTGGGTGCTGTTGACTGTTTGTTTTCCCTCTAGACTATCACTTCATAATTAGGAACAACTGTGTAGCTTTGAGAAATAATTTTATAACAAAACCAAAACTGTCAATCTTACAGCACACGCGTTTTTTTGTTTTTTGTTTCGCAATGGCTCGCGAACCACGAATCATCAGATTCATAGTTTGGAAACGTTAAGCCTTGACCGGTCTATAAAATAAGGATGCAGGGACCAAAACACAGTGTGGGATTTGTTGTTGTTGTTGCCCTTACTTTCGTATATCAATATCTTTCGTCTTTCTAAAAATATTTTACTGTTCTGAGAATTATTGTTTATGATAATATATTATCTTTTGTTTATTGTAATAGTTGTATTTGTAACACTGTTAATAATTTATTCTTCAAGTCATTGAATTTACACCACTTTTGTAAGTATACTGAGCCGGGCATGGCCTGAGGTTAGCGTGTTGGGCCGTAAATCGAAGGGTCTGGGGTTCGAGACGCATTGTCGCTGATTGCACTCGCTACTTTAAGCTGTGGACGCGTTATAAAAGAGACGGTTAATTTCGCTATGTGATTCAAGAAGTCGGGCAAGCTTTTATGGCGGAGGGTGCTACTGGCTGGCTGGCTACCTTCTGGTCAGTAACTCAAAATTAGGGACGGCTAAACCAGAATCCCAGAAGTCTCTGACCTAGTTGTTTAAACCACATGTGCATAAGCTGTTGTCAATTTGAAATCTGTAATTGTATCCTTCCGCGATATGTAGCGATCTTTTTTGTTTGTTTGTTCTACAAGATAATTTGACAAAATGAAAGGATGTTGAGTTTTCATCTTATTGTTCCCTTAACAAAGTAACCAGTATTGTTTTCACTTGAGAAGATGGCGGTGCTACAAAGTTATGATATAAACCGAAAACCCAAATCCGTAGTTAAGAAAAATGTGTTGAGAACAAGAAAGGTTTAGATGATCAAAGAATTACCTTGCGAAAACGTAATTTATAACTATACATTCCTAAAGGAAAACAAACCCAAGTTATATTAAAAAGACCAAAGATAGTGGTTGACTAACCACCGGTCACTCCATTAAATCTAAAACATGGTCAATCTGGATAAAGAAGATAAACAAAGGACTACATCAGCTCAGCTAGATTAATGATGAAGAATAATACCAAGATGAGCTTCTATACAGCTGAAAAACCACTACGAATATGACACATCTATAACCACTATGAAGGTACTCCAGACGAACCCATCAAATTCGAAACATGTTTGCTCGTATAAGATGTGTGTGCGTTATATCAAATCAATCTTTGTTGGAAAAAAAAATGTTTGGATGAATTCATAGAAAAAACAACTGTCTACGGTGTTTACAACATCTGTTTGTAGTTAAGCACAAAGCTACACAATGGGTTATCTGTGCTCTGCCCACCACGGGTATCTAAACCCGGTTTGTAGCGTTGTGATTCCGAAGACAGACCGCTGTGCCACTGGGGGGGGGGGGGCGTTTAGAATATTACTGTAGCAATGTTATCAATAGGAAAAAAGGAATCAATACATCACAACATTGAAGAGCTCTATACTACGAGATGGGGCTTTTGTAAAGTGTTCCCAACTTTACCAAGAGGTGTGGTAAAAGGCCAATGTTTCTTTGTTTGCTGTGATAAATGTAATTCATCGCACTCATAATGCGTCCATTTTGCTCTTATTCGCTCAATGCAGCGATAACTAAATAATATGTTTGGGATAAAATCTAGTAAACGCTTTGTTATAGCTTCTATAAAGCGTTTTGAGGAATTACTTACCTTTTTTTTTAAATGGATTTTTAAAAGACGAGTCCCCAACCTCCACCCGACGTTGGGTCAGTGGTAAGTGACGCTAAAATCTAGGTTTCGATTTCTGCGGTAGTCAAAGTGCAGACAGGCCATTGATTAGCTTTGTATTACGAAACCAACGGCTCTACACTTGTCCCCTAGATGGTTAGCGGTGAGTTTACAGATTTACAAAGCTTAAAATCCGCAGTTCTACTATTGATATATAATTTTTGCTCATCCCCCCCAGTAGCACAGCGGTATGTCTACGGATTCAGAACGTTAGAAACCGGGTTTCGATATCCGTGGTGGGCAGAGCACAGATAGCCTATTGTGTAGCTTTGTGCTTAATTACAAACACAAAAACAAACTCTCTTGCATCTTAATAGATAGTGCTGCCACCACCTAAGGTTTAAAGGAGTACTTTAAAACTTTTTAACTCTTTATTCTTCAAATTATAGCCCAACCTTTGTTGAATAAACTGGAATAAATTGGTAATATTATTTATTAATAAGATAGACATATCAAACTTTTGAGTATTATTATTTATATATATATATAATTTTTCAACCGTCCCTCAACTTACAGTTGAAACTTTTATCGATAGGATATTTTTACGTAGCACGAAGATATATTCTAATACAAGGCTTATGATGGCGTTTTTTAGGGAGGGCGGTTATAGTATTTTTTAACTCTCGTACGAAAACTGGTAACATTGTAGGCTGTAAATGATTGAAAATGTCAAGAAGTTCAAAAATATCTCAAAGAGCTAATTATGATTCAAATAGAAATTTGGTGGAAATTAAAAGTAAGGTAGGTTGGTTTCATTGATTGGCTAGAGTGACTCACT
>NW_013669453.1:13518-25044 GCF_000517525.1 Limulus polyphemus
TAAAATGTAATATAAATTGTAGAAAGTGAATTTAATTTGCAAACGTATTTATGGTCTTTGATATTGCCTCGTACTATTGACACTGACAGTACTGTGTACTCATCTTTCTATTGTTAGTCGCTGTAGGCTTGGGCTTTGTTTAAAAACTTAATAACAGGGATTTCAATTTCCTGTACAATAAATGAAGTTACTATACATTATATTATTCACTTTAAACATAACACTTGTATAACAAATAATTAAATAGACTAATTTCATACAAATTTGAAATTAATACGTTACTGTTAGTGATACTATATCAATTATATTACAACTTGTACAGTTATGGTATTGCAACTAACGTCAATAGTATTTAGGCACTACTAATACTAATACAATCAATTGGAAAACTAAAAAAAAAATTACATGTATTTATTGTGTTTAGTAGCCTAAGCCTTATTATTAATTAGTTTTTATATTACTGAATGGTTATTACATGTTAAGTCAGGAGGTCCTGAGGACTATATACTGAGGCTGACATTCATCTTTGGTCTTCTTTGAAAATAGCTGCAGATTATCAGCTGAAATGAGGGATATAAATTTATTAATGTACATTATTATTAATAATAAATAAGTCAATTAATAATTACTTAAATGATCATACAAGAAACAAACCATGACAATGATTGATATTCAAACACCACAACTTGTTTTAAGTAAAAGTTGGGTTCATTGGTTAAATTACACAGTGTTAAAAGAATAATAGTATATACCTGTCAGTTATTAAAAACTCAAATATTAATTGATTTTTAATATTCTGTCAGTTATGATGTTTGCAAACACCAAGAGTAAAAAAAAAAACTGTCCGAGGGTAAATTTCAGGGTATTCTTTATAGTTTGAGGTATGCCCAATGCTAAAGTTAAGACTGCACTGTCTACTTTTTTTTAATTATGTAATATGAGAGATAGTACACAGACAACATGGTCATTTAATCCTTTAGGGCTATCCCTGAACACCCATTCTTGAGAACAATGTAAAAGCTTAAATCCACCCTCGTTTGCAGGAAATTAATGCTTCAACTTTTAAATATTAGTAAAGTTCCAACCTCCATTGTTGCTGTTGGTAACTCACTGCATAAGCTAATCACAAAAATAAAATTATCTTAACTGTGTCTTAGCTTTTTAGCTGTGGCATAGCGGCTCATAGAATTGCTCCGAGTTTTTCAAGTACAAACTTTTTAGCTCATAGCTTCAACATCTCTTGACCAATTTGAGATCTAATTACAGTTTTGGGATCAGGAGGTCAAACCCTTTCAATTGATTTATTTAACCATGCCCAAGGTCTCGTAGATTAATTTACTCTAATTCTGCATAAAATAATTTCAGTTTGATAGTAGGCTGGTAGAGATCCTGATGAGTAATAAAATTGAATCAGATATACACACACTCCACGCATTGTACTGCTGGTGCACAAAAATATAGCTAATAAAAAGGGAAAAAAATGTCTTGTAGATTAATGTACTTTAATCCTGCCTAAAGGAATTTCAAGTGCTGTGGCTATTAAGGATTCCATCTTGTTTTACAATTAATTAAAAGACTGGTTTTCATTCAAATAGTAAAATAACTATAATGAGATAAAGGTAAATTTTTAGGAGAAGAATACCTGTAAAGGTAATTTATTTTTGCCCATGTTAAGTTATATGAATTTGTACGTGTTTGTTTATTTTAGTCTCAAGTTAACCTGTAATGAAATCACCTTCAAGTTTAATATAAGTTGATGTTTGCATTTGTTTAGAAAATAACTCCTGTTGTGGTTGAGCAGAGGAGAGGAAGGAATTTTTGGCTCGAACCATAGAAACTTGTAGTGTCATTTGGCTTACTTCAACTTTCGTACACTGTTATTAGTGGCTTTAATTAATATATATTCACATATTGGGTAATTTTATATTTTTCTGTTACGGCGGTCGGTGTAAAAAACTTACCAAAAAATCACTTGTTTTCTTTATAAGTTACATGGTGAACCTTAACAACAGTCAGTGGATTTATTGTATTATTGATGTGTATAACATTTCTTGTATGTATTGAGGACTCTGTAACCAACAAAGTGATGGATTAACAAGCAATTGGTGCATAAATAGATAATAAAAATAAGTTTAAAATGGGCCCTATCAGTAATACTAGGACTAAACCGTGACTTTAGATTGAGCTTGTCATATGTCGAAAACAAGATTACAAAAATGCATTTTTGCTTTACAATGGTTACACTAATTTCTGAAGAATAAGATTTTGATAGTCTGAGCTGAAATAATACTACACAGGTTTTTACTAGTATATAAAGACTCGTTACATGACTAGAAACTGACTTGTAATCAAATAACATTGATAGGAACTATTTATTTTCAAGTGTTATACAACAGAAATATAGTTATCATATGTGCATATTAAAATTGTTGATAATTTATTCAACAGTTTGAGGCAGAGTTTCGAAGGTTTTCTCTCGATCGCAGTAAGCTGACAGCATACGAAGAGTTTTACAAGCAGATTGAGCATTTACACAGGCTGTATGATTTACCATTTACACTCTGCTATACCGACCCAATTCATGGTGACCTGCTGCCAATCAATAACGATGACAACTTTGCACGGGCAGTGTCAGCTGCAAAACCACTGCTCAGAATTATAATACAGAGGAAAGGTAAATCTTGAGTTTAACTTCAACATTTTTTAATTACAGACCAATCTGATAAAAGCAAGGATCTGCACGTCATAAACGATAAAAAAAAAACATCAGAGAAACAGTTTAGAACTTTCAACTCACTGATATTTAAAAAGTACTGTCGGCTGCTAAAATATGAGATTCTCAAGTGTTGCTTTGCAGAAACAACTAGTGATAAAAATATATATATATATATAATGATGAAAATTTTAAAATTTCTATAATTCTTTTCGAGTAAATATTCATATTATTAAAATTCTAAATCCTTTCAAACTTCTTTTTAACCACCCTGTGTAAGACTATTTCCAATCTGCGTATCTGTAACTTGCATATTATAAATGGGCCTAAACACTCCTTACAGTCAGCATGTTTTTAACAAAGATTTTGGTAATCCACAGAGTTAAAAAATTGTAAAACACTGGTGTATAACATTTAAACTGCAAAGCTTAAACTTAACTCTCTTTTAAACAAGATGAAATTGAGAGGCTAAAAATCATTTTTGCATGTTTAAGAAACGTTTTATTGTTTATATTTAGATTTCATTGAAAGGTTGTGTTTAAAATACTGGTTACTGTTATTGTCTTACATGTTTTTTTTTGTGATCTTTCTTTTCTTTTGTACGACAAACTTGCAGGATTTCACCCAGGACTCTACAAGTAGGGTTTTTTTTAAGTAATTTCTGTAAAAGTTTTTTAGAAATAAGTAAAGAAAATTGATTATAAAGTAACATTTAAGATAAATTAAAAAAAGATATGAAAGTTATTAAAATCAAAAGAAAAAAATACAAATAAGCTAAAAAAATATTTGTAAAGTTTAACATAACTTTTTTATCATTAGCATCTGATGTAGAATAATGTTGTATATAATTATCGTACGGTTTTAAAAGTTTGGTATAATTGTTCAGTGACTTTTTCATGGTTTGAAGAAAACATTTTAATTGTTCAGATATTTTGTAACTATTAGATAATTCGTTAATTATTCATAAACAAACTATAATTTTTCTTATTACATGTTTGTTGATTAAATTTTACTTTTTTACAGGCATTGAAGTGGAAAAGTGTTTTACATCTCAATATTTAAACATATTTCCCTAACATTTGTTTATTTATGCAGAAAATGTCCGATCTGTAATTTTAGTTGTCGGTATACTATGATCAGTCAACTGATATTTTAGGCTTAATTTTTTTTAAAGTTAGCTCAGATTTGGAATGTAAATGTTCTAAAAATCCCTTGTTTATAATAGTCATAATTTCTTTCTTTATTTTATCTAAGACTTATAACTGTTATGCGTGATGCTGTAATTTTAGTTGTCGGTATACTATGATCCGTCAACAGATATTTTAGGCCTAATTTTTTTTAAAGTTAGCTCAGATTTGGTATGTAAATGTTCCAAAAATCCCTTGTTTATAATAGTCATAGTTTCTTTATGTATTTTATCTAAGACTTATAACTGTTATGCGTGATGCTGTAATTTTTGACTCTCATTTGGTTTTTAGTATAACGTATTCAGTGTCATATTTCTTTGGTTTTGTGATCTAAGTTAGTGCGTGGCTTTAGTACAAGCTCATAACAGTAATATAGATGTAATAAAGATCTCTTCTTAATTTTTGAGCATTTTTAGGACAGTTTTCATGTATTTCTTGACAGTATAATTAATTTTGCATAATGTTATACAATATATTAACGTAAATGTATAGTAGAGACAGTTGATGTGGGTGTTTAAAGCTTTTATTTAAAACACAAGACAAGTAACAATGTTTGACCTGTTTAGGTTATCATCAGGTTAAGATCATTTTTACATGATGATGACCAAAGCAGGTTGAAATATTTGTTACTTGTTCTGTTTTTAATACCCATAACAGCTGTCTCCACTTCGAGCGGGTTCCTTGACTTCATGAATTGAAGTTAAGTGTGTGGGTTACTTTTTCCTTATTACATTTTATAAAGTAGTATGGATGTCTTGAGGTTTTGGAGCTTTCACTTAACACGATTGAATATATTTGTCCTTGATTTTCTGTTTACAAAACTAGTGTTATTAAATTAAGTGTTCTCTTTGTGACAATGAGGTAATGTTCAGTGCACTTTTTTAATATTTCTGAAGGAGAGAGTTGGGAGCAGCTAAATGGTTATGGAAATGCCAGCAAAAAACGGAACTTTTTGAGTCAGTATCTTCTCCCGTCTACTCCAAAATCCAAACCACAAATTTCAATCAGTCTACCAGAAGACTTCCGTCAGGTGTCCTCCATTATTGATGTAGACATTGTTCCAGAGACATGTCGCCGGGTAAGATTGGTAAAACATGGGTCTGACAAACCACTGGGATTTTACATCAGAGATGGCACAAGTGTGCGGGTCACACCCCAGGGTCTTGAGAAAGTCCCTGGGATTTTCATCTCGCGACTTGTTCCTGGGGGTCTTGCAGAAAGCACTGGCTTGCTTGCCGTTAATGATGAGGTATTGGAAGTAAATGGCATCGAGGTAGCCGGAAAGACTTTAGATCAAGTGACGGACATGATGGTGGCTAACTCATCCAATTTAATCATCACCATCAGGCCAGCAAACCAGAGTTGTGTGTCTTATCCTCGGCGGGGGTCGATAGGTCGGTCTTCACAACTCTCCCACGGTTCTCAACAGTCAAATACATCACTGGCCAGCGATGATGACAGATACGATGAAGATGAAATCAGAGATCACACTGCAGTGTTGTACACTGAAGAAGATGAGGAAATTAAAAACAGCGACAATGGGGTTGTCACCTTGTAACATACATTTATACACGAGTCAGCTTTTATTTTTCATTAGTAAGATATCATGAATGTTTTCGATTTGTAAACCAGCCTCTTTACATTTTTATCTAATGGAGTGGTTTGACAGTATGTTGTATTAGAAGTTCTAATCTTATTTATAAGAAAAAAGTAATTTACTAGATCCTAGATCTTAATTTTTTATTAAAAGAAAAGGTTGATTTTAAGCATTGATTTACGAGTTTTTATTTCCAAATGTGTTTTTATTTTTACTTTTGATAAATAATAACTAATACAAAAGGAACTAATGGTTCTAATTTTATAAAGTAACAGAAATTATTTAAAGTATCTTGAATTTTATGAAAATAAAGTGTCATATTAAAAATTAATTTACGAGTTTTACTTTCAAATGTCGCACTATTATTTGTATGTTTGATAAATAATTCTAATTTAAAAGGAACTAATCTTTAATTTTTTTGGAATATTTATGAGTTTTAAAAAAGGGGAATATATTGAAGAAAAGTAATCGTAGATAAGTTTTATTTGTGCATCTGGTCTCCTGGCAAAATTGACACGTGTTTAAATTTATGAGGTTAGCTTTTAATCAACCAACATCAAACTATTTTCTCAATCTCTATAATTCATCAAATTGTACTTAAACTTACCATCCAGTCCCTCTGTTAAGTCGGGCAGTTTTTTTTTCCATGATGTTCATTTAATTCTTCTAGAATTTTCTTTGGCAAACATGGGAGTTTTTTATTTATATTTTTGTATGTGTTTATAAAATTGATCTTATTCATTATTTTTAAAATGATTTCTTTTATCTTGTCAATGAAAAGTCGGTGAGGAATGAATTATGTCTTATATAATCGTGGACTGCGTGAGAGAAAAAATACCAAACCAAGTGCAATTTTTGTTACGTTCACGTTTGTTTCGGGTCAGAACAGTTTGAAATAAATATCAGCAGTTCTTCTAAGCTGTGTTTGTAATTAGGAAATAGTTCTGGCTGAAGAAGGCCCAACAGTTACAGGTTGTAGGAATATTTGTGATGCAGACATAGACTTAGAAGAAGAAGAAAAATCCAGTTACAGATTGTAAGAACAGTAACGGAGTTGAAACAAAGAACATAGCTACAGATCATGTACATTATTAAGTTACATTAAAGTACTTTGAAACAACGAGAATAGATTAAAAAATTAAAATAACGGTTTTCAAATTTGAACAAAGACCACAAGCTAAGTTTTATGTAGGTAAAGAAGTAAACTTAAACTATAGACTGTAAAAGAGTCAGCGTAAGGTTTTTATCTCTGGTAGGAAGTATTAGTTAAATGGTGAAACACTGATCATGGAACTCGGAAGTTATGGTGATTTCCTCAGAAATATGAATTAAACATTTCAAACAAAAAATTATTAATAATGTCTGTAAAAAAAAAACAAAAATCCTAGCACTGGTAACATAATTGTTGTTTAGTGTATGTTGTAAGTGGTTTAATACCTTTCTTGTTTTGGTTTGGAAGTGTTAAGTTATGATGAGTGACATAATTTACTAGAAGAAACTGGATACGTAGAGTACTTGTTTAAATCTATTGTAATGAAAGTTTGTGTCTTACTTGCTATCTTGGAACATCTGTAATAATGCTTACGTGGTTGATGTTATCTCTTTCAGAGATTGAAGTTCTTGTCACCATTGTCAGTTTTAATTTTTTTTGTATAAATTCTTAAATAACAGTGAATAATAATATTGTATCATGGTTTACACTTAATATAGAGTGAACCTGTCGTCGTTAATGTGTGGAAGAGTCAGAACAGATCATTAATACAAGATATATGAATTTTTATATGTTACACGTACAAATGGTTATCTGTTTATTTTTCAGTACGTGCATCTGTGGGATTCATTTATTTTGTACGTTATTTGTTTCTTGAGAAATAATATTTGCCTAGTTGCGTCTATTGCCTTGTTTATAATTCTACTAAGATGCAAAAATTGAAACATTCCATTTTTACTATTATATATATGTATATTATAATTGTATTTGGTCACGAATACTGGTGAGTAAAACGGAGGATAAACAAAAAATTAGAATTTTCTGGAAAAGTAAAGAACGTTATTAAAAAAAAGAATTACTGAAGAGCGTGTAATTAGAAACCTTAACATAATGATGTATTTATATATTATCTATGGAGGTGGAACTGAATATCAGATAAAATTTAATAACTTACCAAGTTTTTCTCTCTTGGAGCAAATATTCTGTTATTTTTAAATTACTGATCCTAGAATCATGAAGGTGAGATAAGTTTTTATTATTTACGTCTTTATAAGTTGTAAGAAAATGGGAAATTTTAAATCAGCTCGTAATGTCCAAGGCTGCTATCAGAAGTCATAATTATGAAACAGTTGGGATGTTTTATTGTTAGTATTTAATTGTGTAATACCTGGATCACGTTTAAGTAAGAAGAAAAAAGTGAAATGATACATTTCAATCTATCTTTTTGTGTTTTTGAAAATCTATTGAACCCCAGTTTTTTCATTTTTTTTATTAACATCATTTAAAATGTTCTACATTACTGGAACCAGTATACAAGCTTCTTTCTGACTGTTACTGAATCCAAAGTATAGTCATTGTTTGTATTCGTAATGTTACTATTGCTGTTTGTAGAATCATTTTTGAAGGGTGGAATTTTTAATACTAGTTACGCAGTTCATGCAAAGAGTCTAAATTTCTGTTAAAAGTTTACCACTGAAAAATAATGTGTTACACTGTTTTCACGATGATTTGATAACTTCTAAACTTTACATTGTGGTAGGGGTCATCTAAATAGCTTACTTTCTTCTATAAAGCTTTCACATGAGACAGACACATTTTCAATTAAATTTTCATCTTTTTTCACAATAAACGCAGCTACAATGACATTTTTGATAATTTAAACTAACAGACTTTGAGAAAATTTTTTACATTTTTGTCTAAACTAATGTGCTAAGTTCAAAACTGTAAATCAATTAAGTATGTAAGTGTTCGTGTTAGGCAGCAGTTTGTGTTTATACTTTCTGTTTATTATGTCTGTCTGTGTGTGTGTGTGTGTGTAACGTTTGCTTTCCTGTTCGGTATGACTTTACAATATCAGATTTACTTTTAGCTACTTGAAAATGGAACAGCGGGTCTTTGTTGACTTGAAAGATAAAACAGAAAGTGTTATAATTACAGTACGTAAAGATTTGTTACATCGATTGAAAGTGAAAACAGAAAGTGTTATAATTACAGTACGTAAAGATTTGTTACATCGATTGAAAGTGAAAACAGAAAGTGTTATAATTACAGTACGTAAAGATTTGTTACATCGATTGAAAGTGAAAACAGAAAGTGTTATAATTACAGTACGTAAAGATTTGTTACATCGATTGAAAGTGAAAACAGAAAGTGTTATAATTACAGTACGTAAAGATTTGTTACATCGATTGAAAGTGAAAGATATTGGAGAAGGAACGTAGTTTTCATACGCTGTTTGTTCTTCTGATTCTGAATTTTCCGTCCAATAGAATAGAAAAAAAGTTACATCCAATCGGGTGTTAGTGGATCCGACTTCTTAGCTACAGACTTCGTTTTTCTAGTGTAGTTTTTTTAATATTACTAGTTCCAGTTTCCAGGTTAGTTTTCTGCTAGTAATACTTATGACTTTGATACTGACATATTTTTGTGGTTCTGTGTTTCTCTGTCAAACCCAGTTTTCTATTACTTTTTTTTCTGGTATTTTTTTTTTTTTCAAATTTCGTTTACATAGTCAACAAGAAAACACAATTTCAGTATTCCAAGTATACTGTACTTTACTTATTAAAATGTTTGTGATACAGCTTCCATATGCAAGAATGGGGTTCCACTACGTTTAACATTCCGTAGGAATTTTGTTGAAGAACATAATTTTTTATGTTTGATACTAATCTATTGTATTATTTTGTTGCCTTTAGTTGATTATATTTTTTGAAGTATAGAGTATAACTAGTGATGTTAAAATACATTTACTTCTTTGCAAAATGATTAAAAAAAAAATGTGAAAAACTATTAGGATACCTACTTTATAAGTTGGAATGATTTTCGATAGTGAATTTTAAGTCCCAGGGTAGGACTTCTATATTACTATTCTGGTATAGTTTTCATGAAATAAAACAGCATTAGCATACAAAATGTTACTCGTATACTGTATTTTGAAACTAGTATTTGTGTTTTGTAATATATTTCATACATTCCGTAATAATTTTGAAGGGAAAAAAAAATCAAATTTGGTAATGACAGAAATCAAAAATTTAGTTATCTAAAATGAAGTCTTGACAGTCCTGGTAAAGAACATTTATTTGTATGTGTATTTTACCCAAGATTACCCAAATATTTGTTTTATAACATATTTTTTAGACCTCAACCAAATATTTCACCAGATTTCCCTTTTTGTTGTTCAATACACATTTTTTTTATGTATTTACAGGTCATTTTCTCTAAGTGCCTTCAGTTTTTTTGTTTTAATGTTTGTTTTACAGTTAATATTGAAAGTTTAACAAAGTATGGTTATTGGGCTGATGTGCTTGTTATTCACATTTTGTGCAAAAGTACTTGGGTACACAATAAAAAAGGTTGCTATCAGTTTGCTGTGTCTTCACTTTTGTCATTTAGCTATTGTTGGGTTTATGGCCGAAAACATTAACAGCAAGGGTACCCGTCTGACAAAACAATGCATTCTACTCTACATAAATAAGAACAGTATATTTAATTAGCTATACTCAGTACCAGGTTTGTTTTTAGTTGTGCTGGGGGGGGGGGGGGGAAGAGATAATAAATAGGAATAGATGCATGTGATCTTTTAGTATATGGAGATTTTACAGTGTCTGTTCAATATAAGTATCATGAATAAACCATTCTACACATACAAAGATATTTATATATAAAGCTTAGAAAACAATGTAACACTAAGCCTAATCAACCAAATAAATTCTTGGAGTTTGTTACAGACGACCTGGTGAAATTCACAATAAGCATAATGAGGCGTTTTAATTTTGATCGTATAAGAGTCAAATGATGAAGGAGACAAGTTTTAAGAACTATTTGGGAAATTTTCATCATCATTATGTAGAGAACCTACTGGAAACTGCTATTTTTTTTTTATTTATTAATTTCTAATGAAGAAATGGTTGATAGGATAGAAATTGGGGAGTGTGGTCATGGCACCATTTTGGTTTTGATGTTACACACTGCATATGGAAATAATTAGATTTTGGTTACAAATTTCCAAAAAAGAAAATTGAGAGATGAGACAAGAATATTTTAAACATTAATCTTTAAATACTCAAGGTAGTCATGTTCTTTATAGAGCAGAAGGGTGGACGTAAGAAAAGTACCAGGTTGGCTCCCAATGCTTATAGGGGTTAAAATTAAACAAAAACATTGTAAGTTTAAGAATTTCTCACTGCTTTGATGGGAAACTTGGAGGATTACAGAAGATCAAGAAAGTTAGTCAAACAGGAAATTAATAAGAATATGAAATTTTGAAACAGTTATCTGTGGGATTTATGGATTTATTTCTGTACAACATTTTGTCTAACAGTGAGATCATTCTAATTTTCAAGTACGTCCAATCAAATAGCCCTCCAATTGCCACAGCGGTATGTCTTCAGACTTACAATGCTAGAAACTGGCTTTCGTTACCAGTGGTGTGAAGAGCACAGATAGCCCATTGTGCTTAATTACAAACAAACCAATCAAATATTTGATTTATGATATTACTGCCATCTGATTTTAAACAAAAATAACTTAATACAAATATAATGGCACTCCAGATGTTTTATTAATGTTAGGTTTTTAATTCTTAGTTCTTCCAGGTTTTTTCATTTTGTTCTTAGTGCTTCCAGATTTTTTTTCTTTGTTAGGTTTTTGTTCTTAGTGCTTTCAGGTTTTTTTTCTGTCATTAGGTTTTAATTCTTTTGTTCATAGTGCTTCCAGGTTTTTTTTCTGTTGTTTAGGTTTTAATTCTTTTGTTCTTAGTGCTTCCAGGTTTTTTTCTGTCGTTAGGTTTTAATTCTTTTGTTCTTAGTGCTTCCAGGTT